>NW_020190453.1:0-8110 GCF_002263795.3 Bos taurus
ACCAGCAATGATTAATCAGTGCATATCGTTAAGTGATCAGTGCATGATCAGTCATGTGATCAGTGCATGATCAGCATTTTTTTAGTGCATAAGCAGTCAAGTGATCAGCGTATTAATCTCCACGTGATCAGTACATGCGCAGTCAAGTGATCAGTGCGTGCAGTCTCGTGATCAGTGTATATTTCAGCTTCGTGTTCAGAGTACGATCAGCCACGTGATCAGTGCCTGATCAGCCACATGATCAGTGTATCATCAGCCATATGATCAGTGCATGATCAGCCACATGATCAGTGCATGCACAGTCACATTATCAGTGTATGATAGGCTTCGTGTGATCAGTGCATATTTAGTTACGTGATTAATGTATGATAAGCCACGTAATCAGTGCATGATAGCCACGTGATCAGTGCCTGATCAGTCACGTGATCAGTGCAATGCAGTCACGTGATCAGTGCATGATCAGCCACGTGATCAGAGTATGATCAGCCACGTAATCAGTGTATGATCATCACGTAATCAGAGTATGATCAGCCACGTGATCAGTGCATGATCAGCACGTAATCAGTGTATGATCGCCGTAATCAGTGTATTATCAGCCACGTGATCAGTGCATGATCAGTCATGTGATCAGTGTATGATCAGCCACGTGACCAGTGCATCATCCACACGTGATTAGTGCATGATAAGCCACGTGATCAGTGTATGATAAGCCACCTGATAAGTGCGTGATCAACCCACGGGATCAGAGCATGTTCAACCACGTGATCAGTGCATGATCAGCCATGTAATCATTGCATGCACAGTCACGTGATACTGTATGCTCAGCCACGTGATCAGTGCATGATCATCCACGTGATTAGTGCATGCACAGTCACATTATCAGTGTATGATAGGCTTCGTGATCAGTGCATATTTAGTTACATGATTAATGTATGATAAGCCACGTAATCAGTGCATGATAGCCACGTGATCAGTGCCTGATCAGTACGTGATCAGTGCATATGCAATCACGTGATCAGTGCATGATCAGCCACGTGATCAGTGTATGATCAGCCACGTAATCAGTGTATGATCATCACGTATCAGAGTATGATCAGCCCACGTGATCAGTGCATGATCATGCACATGAAGAGTGATGATCACTCACGTGATCAGTGGATGATAGCCAGGTTATCAGTGCATGATCAGCCACGTGATCAGTACATGATCAGCCAAGTGATCATTGCATGCACAGTCAGGTGATCAGTTTGATCAGCCTCGAGATCAGTGCATCATCACAACGTGATTAGTGCATGATCAGCCACGTGATCAGTGCATGCACACTCACGTGATTGGAGTATGATCAGCTTCGTGATCAGTGCATGATCAGGCACGTGATCAGTGCATGATCAGGCACGTGATCACTGTATGAACAGCAACGTGATCAGTGCATAATAGCGACGTGTCTAGTGCATGATCCGTCACGTGATCAGTGCATGATAGCCAAGTGATCAGTGCATGATCAGTCACGTGAGTAGTGCATGATTCGTCACTTGATCAGTGTATAATATCCACGTGATCAGTTCATGCGCCGTCATGTGATCAGTGCATGATACGCAACGTGATCAGTGCATGATCAGCCACGTGACCAATGCATGATCAGCCACGTGATCAGTGCATGATAGCCACGTAAACAGTGCATGAACAGGTATGTGTACATTTAATGCGCAGTCACGTGATCAGTGCATGATAGACACGTGATCAGTGCATGATAGCCATGTGATCAGTGCATGCAGTCACGTGATCAGTGTATTTCAGCTTCGTGTTCAGAGTATGATCAGCCACGTGATCAGTGCCTGATCAGCCACGTGATCAGTGCATGATCCACAACGTGATTAGTGCAATGATCATTCAGGTGATCAGTGTATGATCAGCCACGTGATCAGTTCATGATCACCACGTGATCGGTGTATGATCAGCCACGTGATCAGTGCATCCACAACGTGATTAGTGCATGATCAGCCACGTGAGCAGTGTATGATAAGCCACGTAATCAGTTCATGATCACACACGTGATCAGTGCATGATCAGCCACGTGATCAGTGCATGATCAGCCACGTGATCAGTGCATGCACACTCACTGATCAGAGTATGATCAGCTTCGTGATCAGTGCAGCACGTGATCAGTGCATGATCAGTCACGTGATCAGTGCATGATCAGTGACGTGATAAGTGTATGGTCATCCATATTTTCAGTGCGTGCCCAGTCACGTGATCAGTGCATTATAGCCACGTGATCAGTTCTTGATTAGTCACATGATCAGCACAATTCAGACACGAGATCACTGCATGCTAATTTACGCAATCAGTGCATGATCAGGCACATGATCAGTGCATGATCAGGCACGTGATCAGTGCATGATAGCCACGTGTCTAGTGCATGATCAGTCACGTGATCAGTGCAGGATCCAGAATGTGATTAGTGCATGATCAGTCATGTAATCACTGTATACTCAGCCACGTGATCAGTGCATGATCAACCACTTTATCAGTGCATGATCAGACACATGATCAGTGCATGATCAGTCACGTGATCAGTGTATAATCATCCACATGATCAGTGCATGCACAGTCAAGAGGTCAGTGTATTACAGCCATGTGATCAGTGCATGATCAGCCAGGTAAACAGTGCATGATATCCACCTGACCATTGCATGATCAGCAACATGGTTAGTGCATGCTGAGACACGTGATCAGTGCATGATCATGCACGTGAAGAGTGCATGATCACTCACGTGATCAGTGGATGATAGCCAGGTTATCAGTGCATGATCAGCCTCGTGATCAGTGCAGGATCAGCCACGTGATCAGTGCATGAACAGGCGCGTGATCAGTGGATGATCAGGCTCATGATCAGTGCATGATCAGTCACGTGATCAGTCCATGATCAGTCACGAGAGTAGTGCATGATCAGACACGTGATCAGTGCATGATCAGTCAAGTGATCATTGCATTATCAGCCACGTGATCAGTGCATGATTGCCACGTGATCAGTGCATGATCAGTCACGTGATTAGTACATGATCTGTCACTTGATCAGTGTATAATATTCACGTGATCAGTTCATGCACCGTCATGTGATCAGTGCATGATACGCAACGAGATCAGTGCATGATCAGTCACGTGATTAATGCATGATGAGCCACGTGATCAGTGCATGATAGCCACGTAAACAGTGCATGAACAGGTATGTGTTCAGTTAATGCGCAGTCACGTGATCAGTGCATGATAAACACGTGATCAGTGCATGATAGCCATGTGATCAGTGCATGCAGTCACGTGATCAGTGTATTTTCAGCTTCATGTTCAGAGTATGATAAGCCACGTGATCAGTGCCTGATCAGCCACGTGATCAGAGTATGCTCAGCCACGTGATCAGTGTATGATCAGCCACATGATCAGTGTATGATCAGCCACGTGATCAGTGCATGCACAGTTATGTGATCAGGGTATGATCAGCTTCGTGATCAGTGCATGATCAGCCACGTGATCAGTGAATTATCAGTCACGTGAACAGTGCATGATCAGTAATGTGATCAGTGTATCATCAGCCACGTGTTCATTGCATGATGAGCCACGTGATCAATACAGGCACAGTCATGTGATCAGTGCATAATCTACAACGTGATTAGTGCATGATCATTCATGTAATCACTGTATGATCAGCCACGTGATAAGTGCAAGATCAGCCACGTGATCAGTGTATGATCAGCCACGTGATCAGTGCATGATCCACAACGTGATTAGTGCATGATCATTCATGTGATCAGTGTATGATCAGCCACGTGATCAGTTCATGATCACCCACGTGATCAGGGTATGATCAGTTACGTGATCAGTGCGTGATCAACCAGGTGAATAGTGCATATCAGCCACGTGATCAGTGCATGATCAGCCACGGGACGAGGGCATGATCGCCATGTGATCGGCACATGATAGCTACGTGATCTGTGCATGATCAGCCACGTAATCAGTGCATTATCAGCCACTTGATCACAGTATGATCAGCCACGTGATCAGTGCATGTGCAGTCACGTGATCAGTGCATGATCAGCCAAGTGATCAGTTCATGCACAGTCTCGTGATCACTGTATGCTCAGCCACGTGATCAGTGCATGATCATCCACGTGATTAGTGCATGCACAGTCATATTATCAGTGTATGATAGGCTTCGTGATCAGTGCATATTTAGTTACGTGATTAATATATGATAAGCCACGTAATCAGTGCATGATAGCCACGTGATCAGTGCCTGATCAGTCACGTGATCAGTGCATATGCAGTCACGTGATCAGTGTATGATCAGCCACGTGATCATAGTATGATCAGCCACGTGATCAGTGCATGATCAGCCACGTGATCAGTGTATGATCAGCCACGTAATCAGTGTATGATCATCCACGTAATCAGAATATGATCAGCCACGTGATCAGTGCATGATCAGCCACGTGATCAGTGTATGATCAGCCACGTAATCAGTGTATTATCAGCCACGTGATCAGTGCATGATCCACAACGTGATCAGTGCATGATCAGCCATGTGATCATTGCATGCACACTCACGTGATCAGTGTATGATCAGCTTCGAGATCAGTGCACGATCAGCCACGTGATCAGTGCATGATCAGTCAGGTGGTCAGTGTATGATCAGCCACGGGATTAGGCATGATAGTCAGGTGACTATTGCATGATCAGTCACGGGATCAGTGCATGATCAGCCACGGGATCCGGGCATGATTGACATGTGATCAGTGCATGAGAGCTACGTGATCAGTGCATGATCAGCCACGTGATCATTGCATGATCCGCCACGTGAGCAGTGCATGCACACTCACGTGATCAGTGTATGATCAACTTCGTGATCAGTGCATGATCAGCTACGTGATCAGTGCATGCTCAGTCACATGATCAGTGTATGATCAACTTCGTGATCAGTGCATGATCAGCTACGTGATCAGTCCATGCTCAGTCACATGATCAGTGCATGATAAGTCACGTGTACAGTGCATGATCTGTCACGTGATCAGTGTGTGATCATCCATATGATCAGTGCATGCGCAATCTCGAGATCAGTGCATGATAGCGACGTGATCACTGCATGATTAGTCACGTGATCTGTTCCAGATCAGCTACTTGATTAGTGCATGATAGCCAGGTGATCAGTGCATGATAAGTCACGTGATCAGTGTATGATCAACCACGTGATCAATGCATGATAGCCACCAGATCAGTGCATGATCAGTCACGTGATCAGTGCATGATCTGTCACGTGTCCTGTGTATGATATCTAAGTGATCAGTTCTTGCGCAGTCATGTGATCAGTGCATGATAGCTAAGTGAACAGTGCCTGATCAACCACGTGATCAGAGCAAGATTGCCACGTGATCAGTGCGTGATTATTTAGGTGATCAAAGTATGATAAGCCACATTATCAGTGCATGATAGCCACGTGATCAGTGCATGATCAGTCACGTGATCATGGCATGCGAAGTCATGTGATCAGTGCATGATAGCTATGTGATCAGTGCATAATCAGTCACGTGATCAGTGCATGATCAGCCACGTGATCAGTACATGATCAGCCAAGTGATCATTGCATGCACAGTCACGTGATCAGTGTATGATCAGCCTCGTGATCAGTGCAGGATCAGCCACGTGATCAGTGCATGAACAGGCCCGTGATCAGTGCATGATCAGGCTCATGAACAGTGCATGATCAGTCAGGTGATCAGTCCATGATCAGTCACGTGAGTAGTGCATGATCAGACACGTGATCAGTGCATGATCAGTCAAGTGATCAGTGCATTATCAGCCACGTGATCAGTGCAAGATCAGCCACGTGATCAGTGCATGATCAGGCACGTGAAGAATGCATAATCAGTCACCAGATCAGTGTATTATAGCCAGCTTAACAGTGCATGATCAGCCACGTGATCAGTGCATGATAGCCACGTAATCAGTGCATGGTCAGTAACGTGATCACTGTATGATCAGCCACGTAATCAGTACATGATAGCAACCTGATCAGAGCATGATATGCAATGGGATTTGTGCATGATCAGCCACGTGATCAGTGTACGATCATACATGTGATCAGTGCATGATCAGCCACGTGATCATTGTATGATCAGCCACGTGATGATTGCATGATCTGCAACGTGATCAGTGCATGATCAGCCACAGGATCAGTGCATGATCAGGCACGTGATCAGTGCATGATCAGTCATGTGACCAGTGTATGATCCGCCACGTATCAGTGCATGATCCACAAAGTGATTAGTGCATGATCAGCCACGTGATCAGTGCATGATCAGCCACGTGATCAGTGTTTGATCAGCCACGTGTTCAGTGCATGATAGACACGTGATCAGTGCATGATAGCCACGTTATCATTGTCTACAATTACGTGAACACTGCATGTGTAGTCCCGGGATCAGTGCATAATAGCCACGTGATCAGTGCCTGATCAGTAACGTCATCAGTGTATTATCATCCACATGATCAGTGCTTGCGCAGTCACGAGATCAGTGCATTATAGCCACGTGATCAGTTCTTGATTAGTCACATGATCAACACCATTCAGACACGAGATCACTGCATGCTAAGTCACGTGATCAGTTCATGTTCCGCCATGTGATTAGTGCATGATCAGCCACGTGATAAATGCGTGATCATCCACGTGATTACTGCATGCACAATCAAGTGATCAGTGCATGATAGTCACGTGATCTATGCATGATCAGTCACGTGATCAGTGTATGATCAGCCAAGTGATCAGTGCATGATAGCCACGTGACCAGCACATGATTAATCAGTGCATGATCAGTCAAGTGATCAGTGCATGATCAGTCATGTGATCAGTGCATGATCAGCCATTTTTTTAGTGCATAAGCAGTCACGTGATCAGCGTATTATCATCCACGTGATCAGTGCATGCGCAGTCAAGGGATCAGTGCATGCAGTCTCGTGATCAGTGTATTTTCAGCTTCGTGTTCAGAGTACGATCAGCCACGTGATCAGTGCCTGATCAGCCACATGATCAGTGTATCATCAGTCATATGATCAGTGCATGATCAGCCACATGATCAGTGCATGCACAGTCCTGTGATCAGTGTATGATCAGCTTCGTGATCAGTGCATGATCAGCCACGTGATCAGTGCATGATCAGCCACATGATCAATGCATGCACATTCATGTGATCAGTGCATGATCAGCCAGGTGATCAGTGCATGATCAGCCACATGATCAATGCATGCACATTCATGTGATCAGTGCATGATCCACAACGTGATTAGTGCATGATCAGTCATGTAATCACTGTATGATCAGCCACGTGATAAGTGCAAGAACAGCCACGTGATCAGTGCATGATCCACAACGTGATTAGTTCATGATCAGTCATGTGAACAGTGTATGATCAGCCACGTGATCAGTGCATGTGCAGTCACGTGATCAGTGCATGATCAGCCAAGTGATCAGTTCATGCACAGTCACGTGATGACTGTATGCTCAACCACGTGATCAGTGCATGATCATCCACGTGATTAGTGCATGCACAGTCACATTATCAGTGTATGATAGGCTTCGTGATCAGTGCATATTTAGTTACGTGATTAATGTATGATAAGCCACGTAATCAGTGCATGATAGCCACGTGATCAGTGCCTGATCAGTCACGTGATCAGTGCATATGCAGTCACGTGATCAGTGCATGATCAGCCACGTGATCAGAGTATGATCAGCCACGTAATCAGTGTATGATCATCCACGTAATCAGAGTATGATCAGCCACGTGATCAGTGCATGATCAGCCACGTGATCAGTGTATGATCAGCCACGTAATCAGTGTATTATCAGCCACGTGATCAGTGCATGATCAGTCATGTGATCAGTGTATGATCAGCCACGTGACCAGTGCATCATCCACAACGTGATTAGTGCATGATAAGCCACGTGATCAGTGTATGATAAGCCACCTGATAAGTGCGTGATCACCCACGGGATCAGAGCATGTTCAGCCACGTGATCAGTGCATGATCAGCCATGTGATCATTGCATGCACAGTCACGT
>NW_020190454.1:0-67984 GCF_002263795.3 Bos taurus
GCAATACAGTAGGCAGACTCTGGTTTTTTGGGGGGAGATGCTCGAGAATATCCGGGTGGACTCCTGAGGCTCGATCCCGCATTTGCGTATGCCGAGCCTCCTTCCTCATGACCTTTGTCCAGAGTGGAAGGCCTCCCCGGCTCCCGGCACATGATCAGTGCATGCTCACTCACGATATCATGCATGATCAGCCACGTGATCACTGACGGCACAGTCACGTGATCAGCGCCTCTCAGTCACGGATCACCGGGTGATAAACACTTGATCAGTGAACGACCAGCCACGTGATCACTGCATGCGCAGTCAGGTGGCCAGTTCCTGATCAGCCACGTGATCAGCCGTGCACGTCCCATGATCAGCGCCTGTCAGTCACTGATACACTGCTTGATAAACACGTCATCAGTGCCCGAACAGCCACGTCATCAGTGCATGCGCAGTCACGTGATCAGTGCATGATAGCCACGTGATCAGTGCGTGCACAGGCCCCATGATCAGCGCCTGTCAGTCACTTATCATTGCCTGATAAACACGTGATCAGTGCATGATGAGCCATGTGATCAGTGCCTGATCGCCAGGTCATCATGCATGCGCAGTCACGTGATCAGTGCATGATAGCCACGTGATCAGTGCATGCTCAGTCACGTGATCTGTACTTTATCAGCCCACGTGAAACAGTGCCTGCAGAGTCACGTGATCAGGGCCTGCTGAGCTGCGTGATTCCTGCCGGCTCATCTGCATGACAATTGCCAGCTGAGCTGCGTGATTCCTGCCTGGTCACCTGCTTGATTATTGCCAGTTGAGCAGCATGATTCGTCACTGCTGACCTCCATGCTTATTGCCTGCTGATTGCGTGGTTCGTGTCTGCACAAGCTCTTTGAGTATTGCCTCCTGAGGTCCCTGTTCGGGCGCCGCCTGCCGGGGACCAGCCCGACCTGACCCAGGGTATTCGATGGAGAGATGGCCTAGGCGACTATTTATATGCTAATCAGAGATGTCAGAATAATAGTATGAGGAGAGCTCAGTAGGAAATTCGGTGGAGAAAAGAAACTGAGTAGCTTGGTTTACGCGGAAAGACCAATCAAACTTCAAGACATGAAGTTTGGACCACTTACGTAGGCCGCAGGCGCCCTCTCGAAATGGCGGAAGGTGCCTCACCCTAGACACCTTCTCGAGTGGGTCTTAAGCAGCCCAGGCATAATTAGTAAAGCGTGGTGGGTGCCGCGCTCCAGATGGAGACTCAGCTGGAAGTTAAAGCGAAGAATGACAAGGAACTTTATGAATTGGAGCTGTAAGTTAACTCTTTGACAGACAGAGCGAGATGGTGGTGGGGGACAGCCCCCAGTGAAATCAGAGGTGAGAGCACAAAGCAATACAGTAGGCAAACTCTGGTTTTTTTTTGGGGGGAGATGCTCGAGAATATCCGGGTGGACTCCTGAGGCTCGATCCCGCATTTGCGTATGCCGAGCCTCCTTCCTCATGACCTTTGTCCAGAGTGGAAGGCCTCCCCGGCTCCCGGCACAAGATCAGTGCATGCTCACTCACGATATCAGTGCATGATCAGCCACGTGATCACTGACGGCACAGTCACGTGATCAGCGCCTCTCAGTCACGGGATCACCGGGTGATAAACACGTGATCAGTGAAAGACCAGCCACGTGATCACTGCATGCGCAGTCAGGTGGCCAGTTTCCTGATCAGCCACGTGATCAGTGCGTGCACAGTCCCATGATCAGCGCCTGTCAGTCACTGATCACTGCCTGATAAACACGTGATCAGTGCCCGAACAGCCACATCATCAGTGCATGCGCAGTCACGTGATCAGTGCATGATAGCCACGTGATCAGTGCGTGCACAGGCCCATGATCAGCGCCTGTCAGTCACTGATCATTGCCTGATAAACACGTGATCAGTGCATGATGAGCCATGTGATCAGTGCCTGAGCAGCCACGACATCAGTGCATGAGCAGTCACGTGATCAGTGCATGATAGCCACGTGATTAGTGCATGCTGAGTCACGTTATCTGACTTGATCAGCCACGTGATCAGTGCCTGCAGAGTCACGTGATCAGGGCCTGCTGAGCTGCGTGATTCCTGCCGGCTCATCTGCATGACAATTGCCAGCTGAGCTGCGTGATTCCTGCCTGGTCACCTGCTTGATTATTGCCAGTTGAGCAGCATGATTCGTCACTGCTGACCTCCATGCTTATTGTCTGCTGATTGCGTGGTTCGTGTCTGCTCAGCTCTTTGAGTATTGCCTCCTGAGGTCCCTGTTCGGTCGCCACCTGCCGGGGACCAGCCCCAGCTGATCCAGGGTATTCGAAGGAGAGATGGCCTAGGCGAGTATTTATATGCTAATCAGAGATGTCAAGAATAATAGTATGAGGAGAGCTCAGTAGGAAAATTCGGTGGAGAAAAGAGACTGAGTAGCTTGGTTTACGCGGAAGACCAATTAAACTTCAAGACATGAAGTTTGCACCACTTACGTAGGCCGCAGGCGCCCTCTCGAATAACGAAAGGTGCCTCACCCTAGACACCTTCTCGAGTGGGTCTTAGCAGCCCAGGCATAATTAGTAATCGTGGTGGGTTCCGCGCTCCAGATGGAGACTCAGCTGGAAGTTAAAGGGAAGAATGACAAGGAACTTTATGAATTGGAACTGTAAGTTAACTCTTTGACAGAGAGAGCGAGATGGTGGTGGGGTTCAGCCCCCAGTGAAATCAGAGGTGAGTGCACAAAGCAATACAGTAGGCAGACTCTGGTTTTTTTGGGGGGGAGATGCTCGAGAATATCCGGGTGGACCCCTGGGCTCGATCCCGCATTTGCGTATGCCGAGCCTCCTTCCTCATGACCTTTGTCCAGAATGGAAGTCCTCCCCGGCTCCCGGCACATGATCAGTGCATGCTCACTCACGATATCAGTGCATGATCAGCCACGTGATCACTGACGGCACAGTCACGTGATCAGCGCCTCTCAGTCACGTGATCACCGGATGATAAACACGTGATCAGTGAACGACCAGCCACGTGATCACTGCCTGCACAGTCAGGAAGTCAGTTCGTGATCAGCCAACTGATCAGTGCGTGCACAGTCCCATGATGAGCGCCTGTCAGTCACTGATCACTGTCTGATAAACACGTGATCAGTGCCCGATCAGCCATGTCATCAGTCCTTGTGAAGTCACGTGATCAGTGCATGATAGCCACGTGATCAGTGCGTGCACAGTCCCATGATCAGCGCCTGTCAGTCACTGATCATTGCCTGATTAACACGTGATAAGTGCATGATGAGCCATGTGATCAGTGCCTGAGCAGCCACATCATCAGTGCATGAGCAGTCACGTGATCAGTGCATGATAGCCACGTGATTAGTGCATGCTGAGTCACGTTATCTGACTTGATCAGCCACTTGATCAGTGCCTGCAGAGTCACGTGATCAGGGCCTGCTGAGCTGCGTGATTCCTGCCGGCTCATGTGCATGACAATTGCCAGCTGAGCTGCGTGATTCCTGTCGGTCATCTGCTTGACAATTACCAGCTGAGCTGCGTGATTCCTCCCTGGTCACCTGCTTGATTATTGCCAGTTGAGCAGCATGATTCGTCACTGCTGACCTCCATGCTTATTGCCTGCTGATTTCGTGGTTCGTGTCTGCACAGCTCTTCGAGTATTGCCTCCTGAGGTCCCTGTTCGGGCTCCACCTCCCCGGCGCCAGCCCCAGCTGATCCAAGGTATTCGAAGGAGAGATGGCCTAGGCGACTATTTATATGCTAATCAGAGATGTCAAGAATAATAGTATGAGGAGAGCTCAGTAGGAAAATTCGGGGGAGAAAAGAGACTCAGTAGCTTGGTTTACGCGGAAGACCAATCAAACTTCAAGACATGAAGTTTGCACCACTTACGTAGGCCGCAGGCGCCCTCTCGAATAACGAAAGGTGCCTCACCCTAGACACCTTCTCGAGTGGGTCTTAGCAGCCCAGGCATAATTAGTAATCGTGGTGGGTTCCGCGCTCCAGATGGAGACTCAGCTGGAAGTTAAAGGGAGGAAATGACAAGGAACTTTATGAATTGGAGCTGTAAGTTAACTATTTGACAGAGAGAGCGAGATGGTGGTGGGGGGACAGCCCCAGTGAAATCAGAGGTGAGTGCACAAAGCAATACAGTAGGCAGACTCTGATTTTTTGGGGGGGAGATGCTCGAGAATATCCGGGTGGACGCCTGAGGCTCGATCCCGCATTTGCGTATGCCGAGCCTCCTTCCTCATGACCTTTGTCCAGAGTGGAATGCTCCCTGGCTCCCGGCACATGGTCAGTGCAATGCTCAGTCACGATATCAGTGCATGATCAGCCACGTGATCACTGACGGCACAGTCACGTGATCAGCGCCTCTCAGTCACGTGATCACCGGATGATAAACACCCGATCAGTCAACGACCAGCCACGTGATCACTGCATGGGCAGTCAGGAAGTCAGTTCCTGATCAGCCACCTGATCAGTGCGTGCACAGTCCCATGATCAGCGCCTGTCAGTCACTGATCACTGTCTGATAAACACGTGATCAGTGCCCGATCAGCCACGTCATCAGTCCATGCGAAGTCACGTGATCAGTGCATGATAGCCACGTGATCAGTGCGTGCACAGTCCCATGATCAGCGCCTGTCAGTCACTGATTATTGCCTGATAAACACGTGATCAGTGCATGATGAGCCATGTGATCAGTGCCTGATCAGCCACGTCATCAGTGCATGAGCAGTCACGTGATCAGTGCATGATAGTCACGTGATCAGTGCATGCTCAGTCACGTGATCTGTACTTGATCAGCCACGTGATCAGTGCCTGCAGAGTCACGTGATCAGGGCCTGCTGAGCTTCGTGATTCCTGCCGCCTCATCTGCATGACAATTGCCAGCTGAGCTGCGTGATTCCTGTGGGCTCATCTGCATGACAATTGACAGCTGAGCTGCGTGATTCCTGCCTGGTCACCTGCTTGATTATTGCCAGTTGAGCAGCATGATTCGTCACTGCTGACCTCCATGCTTATTGCATGCTGATTGCGTGGTTCGTGTCTGCTCAGCTCTTTGAGTATTGCCTCCTGAGGTCCCTGTTCGGTCGCCACCTGCCGGGGACCAGCCCCAGCTGATCCAGGGTATTCGAAGGAGAGATGGCCTAGGCGACTATTTATATGCTAATCAGAGATGTCAAGAATAATAGTATGAGGAGAGCTCAGTAGGAAAATTCGGTGGAGAAAAGACACTGAGTAGCTTGGTTTACGCGGAAGACCAATTAAACTTCAAGACATGAAGTTTGCACCACTTACGTAGGCCGCAGGCGCCCTCTCGAATAACGAAAGGTGCCTCACCCTAGACACCTTCTCGAGTGGGTCTTAGCAGCCCAGGCATAATTAGTAATCGTGGTGGGTTCCGCGCTCCAGATGGAGACTCAGCTGGAAGTTAAAGGGAAGAATGACAAGGAACTTTATGAATTGGAGCTGTAAGTTAACTCTTTGACAGAGAGAGCGAGATGGTGGTGGGGTTCAGCCCCCAGTGAAATCAGAGGTGAGTGCACAAAGCAATACAGTAGGCAGACTCTGGTTTTTTTTGGGGGGAGATGCTCGAGAATATCCGGGTGCACCCCTGAGGCTCGATCCTGCATTTGCATATGCCGAGCCTCCTTCCTCATGACCTTTGTCCAGAATGGAAGTCCTCCCCGGCTCCCGGCACATGATCAGTGCATGCTCACTCACGATATCAGTGCATGATCAGCCACGTGATCACTGATGGCACAGTCACGTGATCAGCGCCTCTCAGTCACGTGATCACCGTATGATAAACACGTCATCAGAGAACGACCAGCGACGTGATCACTGCATGGGCAGTCAGGTAGTCAGTTCCTGATCAGCCACGTGATCAGTGCGTGCACAGTGCCATGATCAGCGCCTGTCAGTCACTGATCACTGTCTGATAACCACGTGATCAGTGCCCGTTCAGCCAGGTTATCAGTCCATGCGAAGTCACATGATCAGTGCACGGTAGCCACGTGATCAGTGGGAGCACAGTCCCATGATTAGCGCCTGTGAGTCACGGATCATTGCCTCATAAACACGTGATCAGTGCATGATGAGCCATGTGATCAGTGCCTGATCCGCCAGGTCATCAGTGCATGCGCAGTCAGGTCATCAGTGCATGATAGCCACGTGATCAGTGCATGCTCAGTCACGTGATCTGTACTTGATCAGCCACGTGATCAGTGCCTGCAGAGTCACGTGATCAGGGCCTGCTGAGCTGCGAGATTCCTGCCGGCTCATGTGCATGACAATTGCCAGCTGAGCTGCGTGATTCCTGCCTGGTCACCTGCTTGATTATTGCCAGTTGAGCAGCATGATTCGTCACTGCTGACCTCCATGCTTATTGCCTGCTGATTGCGTGGTTCGTGTCTGCTCAGCTCTTTGAGTATTGCCTCCTGAGGTCCCTGTTCGGTCGCCACCTGCCGGGGACCAGCCCCAGCTGATCCAGGGTATTCGAAGGAGAGATGGCCTAGGCGACTATTTATATGCTAATCAGAGATGTCAAGAATAATAGTATGAGGAGAGCTCAGTAGGAAAATTCGGTGGAGAAAAGAGACTGAGTAGCTTGGTTTACGCGGAAGACCAATTAAACTTCAAGACATGAAGTTTGCACCACTTACGTAGGCCGCAGGCGCCCTCTCGAATAACGAAAGGTGCCTCACCCTAGACACCTTCTCGAGTGGGTCTTAGCAGCCCAGGCATAATTAGTAATCGTGGTGGGTTCCGCGCTCCAGATGGAGACTCAGCTGGAAGTTAAAGGGAAGAATGACAAGGAACTTTATGAATTGGAACTGTAAGTTAACTCTTTGACAGAGAGAGCGAGATGGTGGTGGGGTTCAGCCCCCAGTGAAATCAGAGGTGAGTGCACAAAGCAATACAGTAGGCAGACTCTGGTTTTTTTGGGGGAGATGCTCGAGAATATCCGGGTGGACCCCTGGGCTCGATCCCGCATTTGCGTATGCCGAGCCTCCTTCCTCATGACCTTTGTCCAGAATGGAAGTCCTCCCCGGCTCCCGGCACATGATCAGTGCATGCTCACTCACGATATCAGTGCATGATCAGCCACGTGATCACTGACGGCACAGTCACGTGATCAGCGCCTCTCAGTCACGTGATCACCGGATGATAAACACCCGATCAGTGAACGACCAGCCACGTGATCACTGCATGGGGAGTCAGGAAGTCAGTTCCTGATCAGCCACCTGATCAGTGCGTGCACAGTCCCATGATCAGCGCCTGTCACTCACTGATCACTGTCTGATAACCACGTGATCAGTGCCCGATCAGCCACGTCATCAGTCCATGCGAAGTCACGTGATCAGTGCATGATAGCCACGTGATCAGTGCGTGCACAGTCCCATGATCAGCGCCTGTCAGTCACTGATTATTGCCTGATAAACACGTGATCAGTGCATGATGAGCGATGTGATCAGTGCCTGATCAGCCACGTCATCAGTGCATGCGCAGTCACGTGATCAGGGCCTGCTGAGCTGCGTGATTCCTGCCGGCTCATCTGCTTGACAATTGCCAGCTGAGCTGCGTGATTCCTGCCTGGTCACCTGCTTGATTATTGCCAGTTGAGCAGCATGATTCGTCACTGCTGACCTCCATGCTTATTGCCTGCTGATTGCGTGGTTCGTGTCTGCTCAGCTCTTTGAGTATTGCCTCCTGAGGTCCCTGTTCGGTTGCCACCTGCCGGGGACCAGCCCCAGCTGATCCAGGGTATTCGAAGGAGAGATGGCCTAGGCGACTATATGCTAATCAGAGATGTCAAGAATAATAGTATGAGGAGAGCTCAGTAGGAAAATTCGGTGGAGAAAAGAGACTGAGTAGCTCAGTTTACGCGGAAGACCAATTAAACTTCAAGACATGAAGTTTGCACCACTTACGTAGGCCGCAGGCGCCCTCCTGAATAACGAAAGGTGCCTCACCCTAGACACCTTCTCGAGTGGGTCTTAGCAGCCCAGGCATAATTAGTAAGCGTGGTGGGTGCCGCGCTCCAGATGGAGACTCAGCTGGAAGTTAAAGGGAAGAATGACAAGGAAATTTATGAATTGGAGCTGTAAGTTAACTCTTTGACAGAGAGAGCGAGATGGTGGTGGGGTTCAGCCCCCAGTGAAATCAGAGGTGAGTGCACAAAGCAATACAGTAGGCAGACTCTGGTTTTTTTTGGGGGGAGATGCTCGAGAATATCCGGGTGGACCCCTGGGCTCGATCCCGCATTTGCGTATGCCGAGCCTCCTTCCTCATGACCTTTGTCCAGAATGGAAGTCCTCCCCGGCTCCCGGCACATGATCAGTGCATGCTCACTCACGATATCAGTGCATGATCAGCCACGTGATCACTGACGGCACAGTCACGTGATCAGCGCCTCTCAGTCACGTGATCACCGGATGATAAACACCCGATCAGTGAACGACCAGCCACGTGATCACTGCATGGGGAGTCAGGAAGTCAGTTCCTGATCAGCCACCTGATCAGTGCGTGCACAGTCCCATGATCAGCGCCTGTCAGTCACTGATCACTGTCTGATAACCACGTGATCAGTGCCCGATCAGCCACGTCATCAGTCCATGCGAAGTCACGTGATCAGTGCACGGTAGCCACGTGATCAGTGGGAGCACAGTCCCATGATTAGCGCCTGTCAGTCACTGATCATTGCCTGATAAACACGTGATAAGTGCATGATGAGCCATGTGATCAGTGCCTGAGCAGCCACGTCATCAGTGCATGAGCAGTCAGGTCATCAGTGCATGATAGCCACGTGATCAGTGCATGTTCAGTCACGTGATCTGTACTTGATCAGCCACGTGATCAGTGACTGCAGAGTCACGTGATCAGGGCCTGCTGAGCTGCGTGATTCCTGCCGGCTCATCTGCTTGACAATTACCAACTGAGCTGCGTGATTCCTGCCTGGTCACCTGCTTTATTATTGACAGTTGAGCAGCATGATTCGTCACTGCTGAGCTCCATGCTTATTGCTTGCTGATTGCGTGGTTCGTGTCTGCACAGCTCTTTGAGTATTGCCCCCTGAGGTCCCTGTTCGGGCGCCGCCTGCCGGGGACCAGCCCGACCTGATCCAGGGTATTCGATGGAGAGATGGCCTAGGCGACTATTTATATGCTAATCAGAGATGTCAAGAATAATAGTATGAGGAGAGCTCAGTAGGAAAATTCGGTGGAGAAAAGAAACTGAGTAGCTTGGTTTACGCGGAAGACCAATCAAACTTCAAGACATGAAGTTTGGACCACTTACGTAGGCCGCAGGCGCCCTCTCGAATGGCGGAAGGTGCCTCACCCTAGACACCTTCTCGAGTGGGTCTTAGCAGCCCAGGCATAATTAGTAAGCGTGGTGGGTGCCGCGCTCCAGATGGAGACTCAGCTGGAAGTTAAAGCGAAGAATGACAAGGAACTTTATGAATTGGAGCTGTAAGTTAACTCTTTGACAGACAGAGCGAGATGGTGGTGGGGGACAGCCCCCAGTGAAATCAGAGGTGAGAGCACAAAGCAATACAGTAGGCAGACTCTGGTTTTTTTGGGGGGGAGATGCTCGAGAATATCCGGGTGGACTCCTGAGGCTCGATCCCGCATTTGCGTATGCCGAGCCTCCTTCCTCATGACCTTTGTCCAGAGTGGAAGGCCTCCCCGGCTCCCGGCACATGATCAGTGCATGCTCACTCACGATATCAGTGCATGATCAGCGACGTGATCACTGACGGCCCAGTCACGTGATCAGCGCCTCTCAGTCACGGGATCACCGGGTGATAAACACTTGATCAGTGAACGACCAGCCACGTGATCACTGCATGCGCAGTCAGGTGGCCAGTTCCTGATCAGCCACGTGATCAGTGCGTGCACAGTCCCATGATCAGCGCCTGTCAGTCACTGATCACTGCTTGATAAACACGTCATCAGTGCCCGAACAGCCACGTCATCAGTGCATGCGCAGTCACGTGATCAGTGCATGATAGCCACGTGATCAGTGCGTGCACAGGCCCATGATCAGCGCCTGTCAGTCACTTATCATTGCCTGATAAACACGTGATCAGTGCATGATGAGCCATGTGATCAGTGCCTGATCCGCCAGGTCATCATGCATGGGCAGTCACGTGATCAGTGCATGATAGCCACGTGATCAGTGCATGCTCAGTCACATGATCTGTACTTTATCAGCCACGTGAACAGTGCCTGCAGAGTCACGTGATCAGGGCCTGATGAGCTGCGTGATTCCTGCCGGCTCATCTGCATGACAATTGCCAGCTGAGCTGCGTGATTCCTGCCTGGTCACCTGCTTGATTATTGCCAGTTGAGCAGCATGATTCGTCACTGCTGACCTCCATGCTTATTGCCTGCTGATTGCGTGGTTCGTGTCTGCACAGCTCTTTGAGTATTGCCTCCTGAGGTCCCTGTTCGGGCGCCGCCTGCCGGGGACCAGCCCGACCTGACCCAGGGTATTCGATGGAGAGATGGCCTAGGCGACTATTTATATGCTAATCAGAGATGTCAAGAATAATAGTATGAGGAGAAGCTCAGTAGGAAAATTCGGTGGAGAAAAGAAACTGAGTAGCTTGGTTTACGCGGAAGACCAATCAAACTTCAAGACATGAAGTTTGGACCACTTACGTAGGCCGCAGGCGCCCTCTCGAATGGCGGAAGGTGCCTCACCCTAGACACCTTCTCGAGTGGGTCTTAGCAGCCCAGGCATAATTAGTAAGCGTGGTGGGTGCCGCGCTCCAGATGGAGACTCAGCTGGAAGTTAAAGCGAAGAATGACAAGGAACTTTATGAATTGGAGCTGTAAGTTAACTCTTTGACAGACAGAGCGAGATGGTGGTGGGGGACAGCCCCCAGTGAAATCAGAGGTGAGAGCACAAAGCAATACAGTAGGCAAACTCTGGTTTTTTTGGGGGGGAGATGCTCGAGAATATCCGGGTGGACTCCTGAGGCTCGATCCCGCATTTGCGTATGCCGAGCCTCCTTCCTCATGACCTTTGTCCAGAGTGGAAGGCCTCCCCGGCTCCCGGCACATGATCAGTGCATGCTCACTCACGATATCAGTGCATGATCAGCCACGTGATCACTGACTGCACAGTCACGTGATCAGCGCCTCTCAGTCACGGGATCACCGGGTGATAAACACGTGATCAGTGAAAGACCAGCCACGTGATCACTGCATGCGCAGTCAGGTGGCCAGTTCCTGATCAGCCACGTGATCAGTGCGTGCACAGTCCCATGATCAGCGCCTGTCAGTCACTGATCACTGCCTGATAAACACGTGATCAGTGCCCGAACAGCCACGTCATCAGTGCATGCGCAGTCACGTGATCAGTGCATGATAGCCACGTGATCAGTGCGTGCACAGGCCCATGATCAGCGCCTGTCAGTCACTGATCATTGCCTGATAAACACGTGATCAGTGCATGATGAGCCATGTGATCAGTGCCTGAGCAGCCACGACATCAGTGCATGAGCAGTCACGTGATCAGTGCATGATAGCCACGTGATTAGTGCATGCTGAGTCACGTTATCTGACTTGATCAGCCACGTGATCAGTGCCTGCAGAGTCACGTGATCAGGGCCTGCTGAGCTGCGTGATTCCTGCCGGCTCATCTGCATGACAATTGCCAGCTGAGCTGCGTGATTCCTGCCTGGTCACCTGCTTGATTATTGCCAGTTGAGCAGCATGATTCGTCACTGCTGACCTCCATGCTTATTGTCTGCTGATTGCGTGGTTCGTGTCTGCTCAGCTCTTTGAGTATTGCCTCCTGAGGTCCCTGTTCGGTCGCCACCTGCCGGGGACCAGCCCCAGCTGATCCAGGGTATTCGAAGGAGAGATGGCCTAGGCGACTATTTATATGCTAATCAGAGATGTCAAGAATAATAGTATGAGGAGAGCTCAGTAGGAAAATTCGGTGGAGAAAAGAGACTGAGTAGCTTGGTTTACGCGGAAGACCAATTAAACTTCAAGACATGAAGTTTGCACCACTTACGTAGGCCGCAGGCGCCCTCTCGAATAACGAAAGGTGCCTCACCCTAGACACCTTCTCGAGTGGGTCTTAGCAGCCCAGGCATAATTAGTAATCGTGGTGGGTTCCGCGCTCCAGATGGAGACTCAGCTGGAAGTTAAAGGGAAGAATGACAAGGAACTTTATGAATTGGAACTGTAAGTTAACTCTTTGACAGAGAGAGCGAGATGGTGGTGGGGTTCAGCCCCCAGTGAAATCAGAGGTGAGTGCACAAAGCAATACAGTAGGCAGACTCTGGTTTTTTTTGGGGGGAGATGCTCGAGAATATCCGGGTGGACCCCTGGGCTCGATCCCGCATTTGCGTATGCCGAGCCTCCTTCCTCATGACCTTTGTCCAGAATGGAAGTCCTCCCCGGCTCCCGGCACATGATCAGTGCATGCTCACTCACGATATCAGTGCATGATCAGCCACGTGATCACTGACGGCACAGTCACGTGATCAGCGCCTCTCAGTCACGTGATCACCGGATGATAAACACGTGATCAGTGAACGACCAGCCACGTGATCACTGCCTGCACAGTCAGGAAGTCAGTTCGTGATCAGCCAACTGATCAGTGCGTGCACAGTCCCATGATGAGCGCCTGTCAGTCACTGATCACTGTCTGATAACCACGTGATCAGTGCCCGATCAGCCATGTCATCAGTCCTTGTGAAGTCACGTGATCAGTGCATGATAGCTACGTGATCAGTGCGTGCACAGTCCCATGATCAGCGCCTGTCAGTCACTGATCATTGCCTGATTAACACGTGATAAGTGCATGATGAGCCATGTGATCAGTGCCTGAGCAGCCACATCATCAGTGCATGAGCAGTCACGTGATCAGTGCATGATAGCCACGTGATTAGTGCATGCTGAGTCACGTTATCTGACTTGATCAGCCACTTGATCAGTGCCTGCAGAGTCACGGGATCAGGGCCTGCTGAGCTGCGTGATTCCTGCCGGCTCATGTGCATGACAATTGCCAGCTGAGCTGCGTGATTCCTGTCGGTCATCTGCTTGACAATTACCAGCTGAGCTGCGTGATTCCTCCCTGGTCACCTGCTTGATTATTGCCAGTTGAGCAGCATGATTCGTCACTGCTGACCTCCATGCTTATTGCCTGCTGATTTCGTGGTTCGTGTCTGCACAGCTCTTCGAGTATTGCCTCCTGAGGTCCCTGTTCGGGCTCCACCTGCCCGGCGCCAGCCCCAGCTGATCCAAGGTATTCGAAGGAGAGATGGCCTAGGCGACTATTTATATGCTAATCAGAGATGTCAAGAATAATAGTATGAGGAGAGCTCAGTAGGAAAATTCGGGGGAGAAAAGAGACTCAGTAGCTTGGTTTACGCGGAAGACCAATCAAACTTCAAGACATGAAGTTTGCACCACTTACGTAGGCCGCAGGCGCCCTCTCGAATAACGAAAGGTGCCTCACCCTAGACACCTTCTCGAGTGGGTCTTAGCAGCCCAGGCATAATTAGTAATCGTGGTGGGTTCCGCGCTCCAGATGGAGACTCAGCTGGAAGTTAAAGGGAGGAATGACAAGGAACTTTATGAATTGGAGCTGTAAGTTAACTCTTTGACAGAGAGAGCGAGATGGTGGTGGGGGACAGCCCCCAGTGAAATCAGAGGTGAGTGCACAAAGCAATACAGTAGGCAGACTCTGATTTTTTTGAGGGGGAGATGCTCGAGAATATCCGGGTGGACGCCTGAGGCTCGATCCTGCATTTGCGTATGCCGAGCCTCCTTCCTCATGACCTTTGTCCAGAGTGGAATGCCTCCCTGGCTCCCGGCACATGGTCAGTGCATGCTCAGTCACGATATCAGTGCATGATCAGCCACGTGATCACTGATGGCACCGTCACGTGATCAGCGCCTCTCAGTCACGTGATCACCGGATGATAAACACCCGATCAGTCAACGACCAGCCACGTGATCACTGCATGGGCAGTCAGGAAGTCAGTTCCTGATCAGCCACCTGATCAGTGCGTGCACAGTCCCATGATCAGCGCCTGTCAGTCACTGATTATTGCCTGATAAACACGTGATCAGTGCATGATGAGCCATGTGATCAGTGCCTGATCAGCCACGTCATCAGTGCATGAGCAGTCACGTGATCAGTGCATGATAGTCACGTGATCAGTGCATGCTCAGTCACGTGATCTGTACTTGATCAGCCACGTGATCAGTGCCTGCAGAGTCACGTGATCAGGGCCTGCTGAGCTTCGTGATTCCTGCCGCCTCATCTGCATGACAATTGCCAGCTGAGCTGCGTGATTCCTGTGGGCTCATCTGCATGACAATTGACAGCTGAGCTGCGTGATTCCTGCCTGGTCACCTGCTTGATTATTGCCAGTTGAGCAGCATGATTCGTCAGTGCTGACCTCCATGCTTATTGCATGCTGATTGCGTGGTTCGTGTCTGCTCAGCTCTTTGAGTATTGCCTCCTGAGGTCCCTGTTCGGTCGCCACCTGCCGGGGACCAGCCCCAGCTGATCCAGGGTATTCGAAGGAGAGATGGCCTAGGCGACTATTTATATGCTAATCAGAGATGTCAAGAATAATAGTATGAGGAGACCTCAGTAGGAAAATTCGGTGGAGAAAAGAGACTGAGTAGCTTGGTTTACGCGGAAGACCAATTAAACTTCAAGACATGAAGTTTGCACCACTTACGTAGGCCGCAGGCGCCCTCTCGAATAACGAAAGGTGCCTCACCCTAGACACCTTCTCGAGTGGGTCTTAGCAGCCCAGGCATAATTAGTAATCGTGGTGGGTTCCGCGCTCCAGATGGAGACTCAGCTGGAAGTTAAAGGGAAGAATGACAAGGAACTTTATGAATTGGAGCTGTAAGTTAACTCTTTGACAGAGAGAGCGAGATGGTGGTGGGGTTCAGCCCCCAGTGAAATCAGAGGTGAGTGCACAAAGCAATACAGTAGGCAGACTCTGGTTTTTTTTGGGGGGAGATGCTCGAGAATATCCGGGTGCACCCCTGAGGCTCGATCCTGCATTTGCATATGCCGAGCCTCCTTCCTCATGACCTTTGTCCAGAATGGAAGTCCTCCCCGGCTCCCGGCACATGATCAGTGCATGCTCACTCACGATATCAGTGCATGATCAGCCACGTGATCACTGATGGCACAGTCACGTGATCAGCGTCTCTCAGTCACGTGATCACCGTATGATAAACACGTCCTCAGAGAACGACCAGCGACGTGATCACTGCATGGGCAGTCAGGTAGTCAGTTCCTGATCAGCCACGTGATCAGTGCGTGCACAGTGCCATGATCAGCGCCTGTCAGTCACTGATCACTGTCTGATAACCACGTGATCAGTGCCCGTTCAGCCAGGTTATCAGTCCATGCGAAGTCACATGATCAGTGCACGGTAGCCACGTGATCAGTGGGAGCACAGTCCCATGATTAGCGCCTGTGAGTCACGGATCATTGCCTCATAAACACGTGATCAGTGCATGATGAGCCATGTGATCAGTGCCTGATCCGCCAGGTCATCAGTGCATGCGCAGTCAGGTCATCAGTGCATGATAGCCACGTGATCAGTGCATGCTCAGTCACGTGATCTGTACTTGATCAGCCACGTGATCAGTGCCTGCAGAGTCACGTGATCAGGGCCTGCTGAGCTGCGAGATTCCTGCCGGCTCATGTGCATGACAATTGCCAGCTGAGCTGCGTGATTCCTGCCTGGTCACCTGCTTGATTATTGCCAGTTGAGCAGCATGATTCGTCACTGCTGACCTCCATGCTTATTGCCTGCTGATTGCGTGGTTCGTGTCTGCTCAGCTCTTTGAGTATTGCCTCCTGAGGTCCCTGTTCGGTCGCCACCTGCCGGGGACCAGCCCCAGCTGATCCAGGGTATTCGAAGGAGAGATGGCCTAGGCGACTATTTATATGCTAATCAGAGATGTCAAGAATAATAGTATGAGGAGAGCTCAGTAGGAAAATTCGGTGGAGAAAAGAGACTGAGTAGCTTGGTTTACGCGGAAGACCAATTAAACTTCAAGACATGAAGTTTGCACCACTTACGTAGGCCGCAGGCGCCCTCTCGAATAACGAAAGGTGCCTCACCCTAGACACCTTCTCGAGTGGGTCTTAGCAGCCCAGGCATAATTAGTAATCGTGGTGGGTTCCGCGCTCCAGATGGAGACTCAGCTGGAAGTTAAAGGGAAGAATGACAAGGAACTTTATGAATTGGAACTGTAAGTTAACTCTTTGACAGAGAGAGCGAGATGGTGGTGGGGTTCAGCCCCCAGTGAAATCAGAGGTGAGTGCACAAAGCAATACAGTAGGCAGACTCTGGTTTTTTTTGGGGGGAGATGCTCGAGAATATCCGGGTGGACCCCTGGGCTCGATCCCGCATTTGCGTATGCCGAGCCTCCTTCCTCATGACCTTTGTCCAGAATGGAAGTCCTCCCCGGCTCCCGGCACATGATCAGTGCATGCTCACTCACGATATCAGTGCATGATCAGCCACGTGATCACTGACGGCACAGTCACGTGATCAGCGCCTCTCAGTCACGTGATCACCGGATGATAAACACGTGATCAGTGAACGACCAGCCACGTGATCACTGCCTGCACAGTCAGGAAGTCAGTTCGTGATCAGCCAACTGATCAGTGCGTGCACAGTCCCATGATGAGCGCCTGTCAGTCACTGATCACTGTCTGATAAACACGTGATCAGTGCCCGATCAGCCATGTCATCAGTCCTTGTGAAGTCACGTGATCAGTGCATGATAGCCACGTGATCAGTGCGTGCACAGTCCCATGATCAGCGCCTGTCAGTCACTGATCATTGCCTGATTAACACGTGATAAGTGCATGATGAGCCATGTGATCAGTGCCTGAGCAGCCACATCATCAGTGCATGAGCAGTCACGTGATCAGTGCATGATAGCCACGTGATTAGTGCATGCTGAGTCACGTTATCTGACTTGATCAGCCACTTGATCAGTGCCTGCAGAGTCACGTGATCAGGGCCTGCTGAGCTGCGTGATTCCTGCCGGCTCATGTGCATGACAATTGCCAGCTGAGCTGCGTGATTCCTGTCGGTCATCTGCTTGACAATTACCAGCTGAGCTGCGTGATTCCTCCCTGGTCACCTGCTTGATTATTGCCAGTTGAGCAGCATGATTCGTCACTGCTGACCTCCATGCTTATTGCCTGCTGATTGCGTGGTTCGTGTCTGCACAGCTCTTCGAGTATTGCCTCCTGAGGTCCCTGTTCGGGCTCCACCTGCCCGGCGCCAGCCCCAGCTGATCCAAGGTATTCGAAGGAGAGATGGCCTAGGCGACTATTTATATGCTAATCAGAGATGTCAAGAATAATAGTATGAGGAGAGCTCAGTAGGAAAATTCGGGGGAGAAAAGAGACTCAGTAGCTTGGTTTACGCGGAAGACCAATCAAACTTCAAGACATGAAGTTTGCACCACTTACGTAGGCCGCAGGCGCCCTCTCGAATAACGAAAGGTGCCTCACCCTAGACACCTTCTCGAGTGGGTCTTAGCAGCCCAGGCATAATTAGTAATCGTGGTGGGTTCCGCGCTCCAGATGGAGACTCAGCTGGAAGTTAAAGGGAGGAATGACAAGGAACTTTATGAATTGGAGCTGTAAGTTAACTATTTGACAGAGAGAGCGAGATGGTGGTGGGGGAGAGCCCCCAGTGAAATCAGAGGTGAGTGCACAAAGCAATACAGTAGGCAGACTCTGATTTTTTTGGGGGGGAGATGCTCGAGAATATCCGGGTGGACGCCTGAGGCTCGATCCCGCAATTGCGTATGCCGAGCCTCCTTCCTCATGACCTTTGTCCAGAGTGGAATGCCTCCCTGGCTCCCGGCACATGGTCAGTGCATGCTCAGTCACGATATCAGTGCATGATCAGCCACGTGATCACTGATGGCACAGTCACGTGATCAGCGCCTCTCAGTCACGTGATCACCGGATGATAAACACCCGATCAGTGAACGACCAGCCACGTGATCACTGCATGGGCAGTCAGGAAGTCAGTTCCTGATCAGCCACCTGATCAGTGCGTGCACAGTCCCATGATCAGCGCCTGTCAGTCACTGATCACTGTCTGATAAACACGTGATCAGTGCCCGATCAGCCACGTCATCAGTCCATGCAAAGTCACGTGATCAGTGCATGATAGCCACGTGATCAGTGCGTGCACAGTCCCATGATCAGCGCCTGTCAGTCACTGATTATTGCCTGATAAACACGTGATCAGTGCATGATGAGCCATGTGATCAGTGCCTGATCAGCCACGTCATCAGTGCATGAGCAGTCACGTGATCAGTGCATGATAGTCACGTGATCAGTGCATGCTCAGTCACGTGATCTGTACTTGATCAGCCACGTGATCAGTGCCTGCAGAGTCACGTGATCAGGGCCTGCTGAGCTTCGTGATTCCTGCCGCCTCATCTGCATGACAATTGCCAGCTGAGCTGCGTGATTCCTGTGGGCTCATCTGCATGACAATTGACAGCTGAGCTGCGTGATTCCTGCCTGGTCACCTGCTTGATTATTGCCAGTTGAGCAGCATGATTCGTCACTGCTGACCTCCATGCTTATTGCATGCTGATTGCGTGGTTCGTGTCTGCTCAGCTCTTTGAGTATTGCCTCCTGAGGTCCCTGTTCGGGTCGCCACCTGCCGGGGACCAGCCCCAGCTGATCCAGGGTATTCGAAGGAGAGATGGCCTAGGCGACTATTTATATGCTAATCAGAGATGTCAAGAATAATAGTATGAGGAGAGCTCAGTAGGAAAATTCGGTGGAGAAAAGAGACTGAGTAGCTTGGTTTACGCGGAAGACCAATTAAACTTCAAAACATGAAGTTTGCACCACTTACGTAGGCCGCAGGCGCCCTCTCGAATAACGAAAGGTGCCTCACCCTAGACACCTTCTCGAGTGGGTCTTAGCAGCCCAGGCATAATTAGTAATCGTGGTGGGTTCCGCGATCCAGATGGAGACTCAGCTGGAAGTTAAAGGGAAGAATGACAAGGAACTTTATGAATTGGAGCTGTAAGTTAACTCTTTGACAGAGAGAGCGAGATGGTGGTGGGGTTCAGCCCCCAGTGAAATCAGAGGTGAGTGCACAAAGCAATACAGTAGGCAGACTCTGCTTTTTTCTGGGGGGAGATGCTCGAGAATATCCGGGTGCACCCCTGAGGCTCGATCCTGCATTTGCATATGCCGAGCCTCCTTCCTCATGACCTTTGTCCAGAATGGAAGTCCTCCCCGGCTCCCGGCACATGATCAGTGCATGCTCACTCACGATATCAGTGCATGATCAGCCACGTGATCACTGATGGCACAGTCACGTGATCAGCGCCTCTCAGTCACGTGATCACCGTATGATAAACACGTCTTCAGAGAACGACCAGCGACGTGATCACTGCATGGGCAGTCAGGTAGTCAGTTCCTGATCAGCCACGTGATCAGTGCGTGCACAGTGCCATGATCAGCGCCTGTCAGTCACTGATCACTGTCTGATAACCACGTGATCAGTGCCCGTTCAGCCAGGTTATCAGTCCATGCGAAGTCACATGATCAGTGCACGGTAGCCACGTGATCAGTGGGAGCACAGTCCATGATTAGCGCCTGTGAGTCACGGATCATTGCCTCATAAACACGTGATCAGTGCATGATGAGCCATGTGATCAGTGCCTGATCCGCCAGGTCATCAGTGCATGCGCAGTCAGGTCATCAGTGCATGATAGCCACGTGATCAGTGCATGCTCAGTCACGTGATCTGTACTTGATCAGCCACGTGATCAGTGCCTGCAGAGTCACGTGATCAGGGCCTGCTGAGCTGCGAGATTCCTGCCGGCTCATGTGCATGACAATTGCCAGCTGAGCTGCGTGATTCCTGCATGGTCACCTGCTTGATTATTGCCAGTTGAGCAGCATGATTCGTCACTGCTGACCTCCATGCTTATTGCCTGCTGATTGCGTGGTTCGTGTCTGCTCAGCTCTTTGAGTATTGCCTCCTGAGGTCCCTGTTCGGTCGCCACCTGCCGGGGACCAGCCCCAGCTGATCCAGGGTATTCGAAGGAGAGATGGCCTAGGCGACTATTTATATGCTAATCAGAGATGTCAAGAATAATAGTATGAGGAGAGTTCAGTAGGAAAATTCGGTGGAGAAAAGAGACTGAGTAGCTTGGTTTACGCGGAAGACCAATTAAACTTCAAGACATGAAGTTTGCACCACTTACGTAGGCCGCAGGCGCCCTCTCGAATAACGAAAGGTGCCTCACCCTAGACACCTTCTCGAGTGGGTCTTAGCAGCCCAGGCATAATTAGTAATCGTGGTGGGTTCCGCGCTCCAGATGGAGACTCAGCTGGAAGTTAAAGGGAAGAATGACAAGGAACTTTATGAATTGGAACTGTAAGTTAACTCTTTGACAGAGAGAGCGAGATGGTGGTGGGGTTCAGCCCCCAGTGAAATCAGAGGTGAGTGCACAAAGCAATACAGTAGGCAGACTCTGGTTTTTTTTTGGGGGAGATGCTCGAGAATATCCGGGTGGACCCCTGGGCTCGATCCCGCATTTGCGTATGCCGAGCCTCCTTCCTCATGACCTTTGTCCAGAATGGAAGTCCTCCCCGGCTCCCGGCACATGATCAGTGCATGCTCACTCACGATATCAGTGCATGATCAGCCACGTGATCACTGACGGCACAGTCACGTGATCAGCGCCTCTCAGTCACGTGATCACCGGATGATAAACACCCGATCAGTGAACGACCAGCCACGTGATCACTGCATGGGGAGTCAGGAAGTCAGTTCCTGATCAGCCACCTGATCAGTGCGTGCACAGTCCCATGATCAGCGCCTGTCAGTCACTGATCACTGTCTGATAACCACGTGATCAGTGCCCGATCAGCCACGTCATCAGTCCATGCGAAGTCACGTGATCAGTGCATGATAGCCACGTGATCAGTGCGTGCACAGTCCCATGATCAGCGCCTGTCAGTCACTGATTATTGCCTGATAAACACGTGATCAGTGCATGATGAGCCATGTGATCAGTGCCTGATCAGCCACGTCATCAGTGCATGCGCAGTCACGTGATCAGGGCCTGCTGAGCTGCGTGATTCCTGCCTGCTCATCTGCTTGACAATTGCCAGCTGAGCTGCGTGATTCCTGCCTGGTCACCTGCTTGATTATTGCCAGTTGAGCAGCATGATTCGTCACTGCTGACCTCCATGCTTATTGCCTGCTGATTGCGTGGTTCGTGTCTGCTCAGCTCTTTGAGTATTGCCTCCTGAGGTCCCTGTTCGGTTGCCACCTGCCGGGGACCAGCCCCAGCTGATCCAGGGTATTCGAAGGAGAGATGGCCTAGGCGACTATTTATATGCTAATCAGAGATGTCAAGAATAATAGTATGAGGAGAGCTCAGTAGGAAAATTCGGTGGAGAAAAGAGACTGAGTAGCTTGGTTTACGCGGAAGACCAATTAAACTTCAAGACATGAAGTTTGCACCACTTACGTAGGCCGCAGGCGCCCTCCCGAATAATGAAAGGTGCCTCACCCTAGACACCTTCTCGAGTGGGTCTTAGCAGCCCAGGCATAATTAGTAATCGTGGTGGGTTCCGCGCTCCAGATGGAGACTCAGCTGGAAGTTAAAGGGAAGAATGACAAGGAACTTTATGAATTGGAGCTGTAAGTTAACTCTTTGACAGAGAGAGCGAGATGGTGGTGGGGTTCAGCCCCCAGTGAAATCAGAGGTGAGTTCACAAAGCAATACAGTAGGCAGACTCTGGTTTTTTTTGGGGGGAGAAGCTTGAGAATATCCGGGTGGACCCCTGAGGCTCGATCCCGCATTTGCGTATGCCGAGCCTCCTTCCTCATGACCTTTGTCCAGAATGGAAGTCCTCCCCGGCTCCCGGCACATGATCAGTGCATGCTCACTCACGATATCAGTGCATGATCAGCCACGTGATCACTGATGGCACAGTCACGTGATCAGCGCCTCTCAGTCACGTGATCACCGTATGATAAACACGTCATCAGAGAACGACCAGCGACGTGATCACTGCATGGGCAGTCAGGTAGTCAGTTCCTGATCAGCCACGTGATCAGTGCGTGCACAGTGCCATGATCAGCGCCTGTCAGTCACTGATCACTGTCTGATAACCACGTGATCAGTGCCCGTTCAGCCAGGTTATCAGTCCATGCGAAGTCACATGATCAGTGCACGGTAGCCACGTGATCAGTGGGAGCACAGTCCCATGATTAGCGCCTGTGAGTCACGGATCATTGCCTCATAAACACGTGATCAGTGCATGATGAGCCATGTGATCAGTGCCTGATCCGCCAGGTCATCAGTGCATGCGCAGTCAGGTCATCAGTGCATGATAGCCACGTGATCAGTGCATGCTCAGTCACGTGATCTGTACTTGATCAGCCACGTGATCAGTGCCTGCAGAGTCACGTGATCAGGGCCTGCTGAGCTGCGAGATTCCTGCCGGCTCATGTGCATGACAATTGCCAGCTGAGCTGCGTGATTCCTGCCTGGTCACCTGCTTGATTATTGCCAGTTGAGCAGCATGATTCGTCACTGCTGACCTCCATGCTTATTGCCTGCTGATTGCGTGGTTCGTGTCTGCTCAGCTCTTTGAGTATTGCCTCCTGAGGTCCCTGTTCGGTCGCCACCTGCCGGGGACCAGCCCCAGCTGATCCAGGGTATTCGAAGGAGAGATGGCCTAGGCGACTATTTATATGCTAATCAGAGATGTCAAGAATAATAGTATGAGGAGAGCTCAGTAGGAAAATTCGGTGGAGAAAAGAGACTGAGTAGCTTGGTTTACGCGGAAGACCAATTAAACTTCAAGACATGAAGTTTGCACCACTTACGTAGGCCGCAGGCGCCCTCTCGAATAACGAAAGGTGCCTCACCCTAGACACCTTCTCGAGTGGGTCTTAGCAGCCCAGGCATAATTAGTAATCGTGGTGGGTTCCGCGCTCCAGATGGAGACTCAGCTGGAAGTTAAAGGGAAGAATGACAAGGAACTTTATGAATTGGAACTGTAAGTTAACTCTTTGACAGAGAGAGCGAGATGGTGGTGGGGTTCAGCCCCCAGTGAAATCAGAGGTGAGTGCACAAAGCAATACAGTAGGCAGACTCTGGTTTTTTTTGGGGGGAGATGCTCGAGAATATCCGGGTGGACCCCTGGGCTCGATCCCGCATTTGCGTATGCCGAGCCTCCTTCCTCATGACCTTTGTCCAGAATGGAAGTCCTCCCCGGCTCCCGGCACATGATCAGTGCATGCTCACTCACGATATCAGTGCATGATCAGCCACGTGATCACTGACGGCACAGTCACGTGATCAGCGCCTCTCAGTCACGTGATCACCGGATGATAAACACGTGATCAGTGAACGACCAGCCACGTGATCACTGCCTGCACAGTCAGGAAGTCAGTTCGTGATCAGCCAACTGATCAGTGCGTGCACAGTCCCATGATGAGCGCCTGTCAGTCACTGATCACTGTCTGATAAACACGTGATCAGTGCCCGATCAGCCATGTCATCAGTCCTTGTGAAGTCACGTGATCAGTGCATGATAGCCACGTGATCAGTGCGTGCACAGTCCCATGATCAGCGCCTGTCAGTCACTGATCATTGCCTGATTAACACGTGATAAGTGCATGATGAGCCATGTGATCAGTGCCTGAGCAGCCACATCATCAGTGCATGAGCAGTCACGTGATCAGTGCATGATAGCCACGTGATTAGTGCATGCTGAGTCACGTTATCTGACTTGATCAGCCACTTGATCAGTGCCTGCAGAGTCACGTGATCAGGGCCTGCTGAGCTGCGTGATTCCTGCCGGCTCATGTGCATGACAATTGCCAGCTGAGCTGCGTGATTCCTGTCGGTCATCTGCTTGACAATTACCAGCTGAGCTGCGTGATTCCTCCCTGGTCACCTGCTTGATTATTGCCAGTTGAGCAGCATGATTCGTCACTGCTGACCTCCATGCTTATTGCCTGCTGATTTCGTGGTTCGTGTCTGCACAGCTCTTCGAGTATTGCCTCCTGAGGTCCCTGTTCGGGCTCCACCTGCCCGGCGCCAGCCCCAGCTGATCCAAGGTATTCGAAGGAGAGATGGCCTAGGCGACTATTTATATGCTAATCAGAGATGTCAAGAATAATAGTATGAGGAGAGCTCAGTAGGAAAATTCGGGGGAGAAAAGAGACTCAGTAGCTTGGTTTACGCGGAAGACCAATCAAACTTCAAGACATGAAGTTTGCACCACTTACGTAGGCCGCAGGCGCCCTCTCGAATAACGAAAGGTGCCTCACCCTAGACACCTTCTCGAGTGGGTCTTAGCAGCCCAGGCATAATTAGTAATCGTGGTGGGTTCCGCGCTCCAGATGGAGACTCAGCTGGAAGTTAAAGGGAGGAATGACAAGGAACTTTATGAATTGGAGCTGTAAGTTAACTATTTGACAGAGAGAGCGAGATGGTGGTGGGGGACAGCCCCCAGTGAAATCAGAGGTGAGTGCACAAAGCAATACAGTAGGCAGACTCTGATTTTTTTGGGGGGAGATGCTCGAGAATATCCGGGTGGACGCCTGAGGCTCGATCCCGCATTTGCGTATGCCGAGCCTCCTTCCTCATGACCTTTGTCCAGAGTGGAATGCCTCCCTGGCTCCCGGCACATGGTCAGTGCATGCTCAGTCACGATATCAGTGCATGATCAGCCACGTGATCACTGACGGCACAGTCACGTGATCAGCGCCTCTCAGTCACGTGATCACCGGATGATAAACACCCGATCAGTCAACGACCAGCCACGTGATCACTGCATGGGCAGTCAGGAAGTCAGTTCCTGATCAGCCACCTGATCAGTGCGTGCACAGTCCCATGATCAGCGCCTGTCAGTCACTGATCACTGTCTGATAAACACGTGATCAGTGCCCGATCAGCCACGTCATCAGTCCATGCAAAGTCACGTGATCAGTGCATGATAGCCACGTGATCAGTGCGTGCACAGTCCCATGATCAGCGCCTGTCAGTCACTGATTATTGCCTGATAAACACGTGATCAGTGCATGATGAGCCATGTGATCAGTGCCTGATCAGCCACGTCATCAGTGCATGCGCAGTCACGTGAACAGGGCCTGCTGAGCTGCGTGATTCCTGCCGGCTCATCTGCTTGACAACTGCCAGCTGAGCTGCGTGATTCCTGCCTGGTCACCTGCTTGATTATTGCCAGTTGAGCAGCATGATTCGTCACTGCTGACCTCCATGCTTATTGCCTGCTGATTGCGTGGTTCGTGTCTGCTCAGCTCTTTGAGTATTGCCTCCTGAGGTCCCTGTTCGGTCGCCACCTGCCGGGGACCAGCCCCAGCTGATCCAGGGTATTCGAAGGAGAGATGGCCTAGGCGACTATTTATATGCTAATCAGAGATGTCAAGAATAATAGTATGAGGAGAGCTCAGTAGGAAAATTCGGTGGAGAAAAGAGACTGAGTAGCTTGGTTTACGCGGAAGACCAATTAAACTTCAAGACATGAAGTTTGCACCACTTACGTAGGCCGCAGGCGCCCTCTCGAATAACGAAAGGTGCCTCACCCTAGACACCTTCTCGAGTGGGTCTTAGCAGCCCAGGCATAATTAGTAATCATGGTGGGTTCCGCGCTCCATATGGAGACTCAGCTGGAAGTTAAAGGGAAGAATGACAAGGAACTTTATGAATTGGAACTGTAAGTAAACTCTTTGACAGAGAGAGCGAGATGGTGGTGGGGTTCAGCCCCCAGTGAAATCAGAGGTGAGTGCACAAAGCAATACAGTAGGCAGACTCTGGTTTTTTTTGGGGGGAGATGCTCGAGAATATCCGGGTGGACCCCTGGGCTCGATCCCGCATTTGCGTATGCCGAGCCTCCTTCCTCATGACCTTTGTCCAGAATGGAAGTCCTCCCCGGCTCCCGGCACATGATCAGTGCATGCTCACTCACGATATCAGTGCATGATCAGCCACGTGATCACTGACGGCACAGTCACGTGATCAGCGCCTCTCAGTCACGTGATCACCGGATGATAAACACCCGATCAGTGAACGACCAGCCACGTGATCACTGCATGTGCAGTCAGGAAGTCAGTTCCTGATCAGCCACCTGATCAGTGCGTGCACAGTCCCATGATCAGCGCCTGTCAGTCACTGATCACTGTCTGATAACCACGTGATCAGTGCCCGATCAGCCACGTCATCAGTCCATGCGAAGTCACGTGATCAGTGCATGATAGCCACGTGATCAGTGCGTGCACAGTCCCATGATCAGCGCCTGTCAGTCACTGATTATTGCCTGATAAACACGTGATCAGTGCATGATGAGCCATGTGATCAGTGCCTGATCAGCCACGTCATCAGTGCATGCGCAGTCACGTGAACAGGGCCTGCTGAGCTGCGTGATTCCTGCCGGCTCATCTGCTTGACAACTGCCAGCTGAGCTGCGTGATTCCTGCCTGGTCACCTGCTTGATTATTGCCAGTTGAGCAGCATGATTCGTCACTGCTGACCTCCATGCTTATTGCCTGCTGATTGCGTGGTTCGTGTCTGCTCAGCTCTTTGAGTATTGCCTCCTGAGGTCCCTGTTCGGTTGCCACCTGCCGGGGACCAGCCCCAGCTGATCCAGGGTATTCGAAGGAGAGATGGCCTAGGCGACTATTTATATGCTAATCAGAGATGTCAAGAATAATAGTATGAGGAGAGCTCAGTAGGAAAATTCGGTGGAGAAAAGAGACTGAGTAGCTTGGTTTACGCGGAAGACCAATTAAACTTCAAGACATGAAGTTTGCACCACTTACGTAGGCCGCAGGCGCCCTCCCGAATAATGAAAGGTGCCTCACCCTAGACACCTTCTCGAGTGGGTCTTAGCAGCCCAGGCATAATTAGTAATCGTGGTGGGTTCCGCGCTCCAGATGGAGACTCAGCTGGAAGTTAAAGGGAAGAATGACAAGGAACTTTATGAATTGGAGCTGTAAGTTAACTCTTTGACAGAGAGAGCGAGATGGTGGTGGGGTTCAGCCCCCAGTGAAATCAGAGGTGAGTTCACAAAGCAATACAGTAGGCAGACTCTGGTTTTTTTTGGGGGGAGATGCTCGAGAATATCCGGGTGGACCCCTGAGGCTCGATCCCGCATTTGCGTATGCCGAGCCTCCTTCCTCATGACCTTTGTCCAGAATGGAAGTCCTCCCCGGCTCCCGGCACATGATCAGTGCATGCTCACTCACGATATCAGTGCATGATCAGCCACGTGATCACTGATGGCACAGTCACGTGATCAGCGCCTCTCAGTCACGTGATCACCGTATGAGAAACACGTCATCAGAGAACGACCAGCGACGTGATCACTGCATGGGCAGTCAGGTAGTCAGTTCCTGATCAGCCACGTGATCAGTGCGTGCACAGTGCCATGATCAGCGCCTGTCAGTCACTGATCACTGTCTGATAACCACGTGATCAGTGCCCGTTCAGCCAGGTTATCAGTCCATGCGAAGTCACATGATCAGTGCACGGTAGCCACGTGATCAGTGGGAGCACAGTCCCATGATTAGCGCCTGTGAGTCACGGATCATTGCCTCATAAACACGTGATCAGTGCATGATGAGCCATGTGATCAGTGCCTGATCCGCCAGGTCATCAGTGCATGCGCAGTCAGGTCATCAGTGCATGATAGCCACGTGATCAGTGCATGCTCAGTCACGTGATCTGTACTTGATCAGCCACGTGATCAGTGCCTGCAGAGTCACGTGATCAGGGCCTGCTGAGCTGCGTGATTCCTGCCGGCTCATCTGCATGACAATTGCCAGCTGAGCTGCGTGATTCCTGCCTGGTCACCTGCTTGATTATTGCCAGTTGAGCAGCATGATTCGTCACTGCTGACCTCCATGCTTATTGCATGCTGATTGCGTGGTTCGTGTCTGCTCAGCTCTTTGAGTATTGCCTCCTGAGGTCCCTGTTCGGTCGCCACCTGCCGGGGACCAGCCCCAGCTGATCCAGGGTATTCGAAGGAGAGATGGCCTAGGCGACTATTTATATGCTAATCAGAGATGTCAAGAATAATAGTATGAGGAGAGCTCAGTAGGAAAATTCGGTGGAGAAAAGAGACTGAGTAGCTTGGTTTACGCGGAAGACCAATTAAACTTCAAGACATGAAGTTTGCACCACTTACGTAGGCCGCAGGCGCCCTCTCGAATAACGAAAGGTGCCTCACCCTAGACACCTTCTCGAGTGGGTCTTAGCAGCCCAGGCATAATTAGTAATCGTGGTGGGTTCCGCGCTCCAGATGGAGACTCAGCTGGAAGTTAAAGGGAAGAATGACAAGGAACTTTATGAATTGGAACTGTAAGTTAACTCTTTGACAGAGAGAGCGAGATGGTGGTGGGGTTCAGCCCCCAGTGAAATCAGAGGTGAGTGCACAAAGCAATACAGTAGGCAGACTCTGGTTTTTTTTGGGGGGAGATGCTCGAGAATATCCGGGTGGACCCCTGGGCTCGATCCCGCATTTGCGTATGCCGAGCCTCCTTCCTCATGACCTTTGTCCAGAATGGAAGTCCTCCCCGGCTCCCGGCACATGATCAGTGCATGCTCACTCACGATATCAGTGCATGATCAGCCACGTGATCACTGACGGCACAGTCACGTGATCAGCGCCTCTCAGTCACGTGATCACCGGATGATAAACACCCGATCAGTCAACGACCAGCCACGTGATCACTGCATGGGCAGTCAGGAAGTCAGTTCGTGATCAGCCACCTGATCAGTGCGTGCACAGTCCCATGATCAGCGCCTGTCAGTCACTGATCACTGTCTGATAACCACGTGATCAGTGCCCGATCAGCCACGTCATCAGTCCATGCGAAGTCACGTGATCAGTGCATGATAGCCACGTGATCAGTGCGTGCACAGTCCCATGATCAGCGCCTGTCAGTCACTGATTATTGCCTGATAAACACGTGATCAGTGCATGATGAGCCATGTGATCAGTGCCTGATCAGCCACGTCATCAGTGCATGCGCAGTCACGTCATCAGTGCATGATAGCCACGTGATCAGTGCGAGCACAGTCCCATGATCAGCGCTTGTCAGTCACTGATCATTGCCTGAGAAACATGTGATCAGTGCACGATGAGCCATCTGATCAGTGCCTGAGCAGCCACATGATCAGTGCATGCGCAGTCACGTCATCAGTGCATGATAGCCACGTGGTCAGTGCATGATCAGTTTCGGGAGCAGAGTATGATCAGCCACTTGATCAGTGCATGATAGCCACCTGATCACTGCATGATCTCTCACATGATCAGTGTATGATCATCCACGTGATCAGTGCATGGGCAGTCATGTGATCTGTTTATGATATAGAGGTGATCAGTGCATGATAGCCACGTGATCAGTGCATGATCAGTCACCTGATAGGTGTATGATCAGTCAGGTGACTGTACATGGTAGCTACCTGATCATTGCATGATCACCCACGTGAGTAGTGCATGATAGCCAAGTGATCAGTGCATGATCAGTCACGTAATAATGCATGATCAGTCATGTGACCAGTACATGGTAGCTGCGTGATCATTGCATGATTAGCCACGTGAGCAGTGCATGATAGCCACGTGATCAGTGCATGATCAGCCACGTGATCAGTGCATGATCAGTCACGTGATCAGTGCATGATCAGCCACGTGATCAGTGCATGACCAGGCACTTGATCAGTGTATGAACAGCCAAGTGATCAGTGCATGATAGCCACGTGATCAGTGCATGATCAGTCACGTGATCAGTGCATGATCAGTCACGTGATCAGTGCATGATAGCAACGTGATCAGTGCATGATAGCCACGTGATCAGTGCATGATCAGTCACGTGTTCAGTGTATTGTCAGTCACGTGATCAGTGCATGATCATCCACGTGATCAGTGCATGTGAAGTCATGTAATCAATGCATGATAGCGCCGTGATCAATGCACGATCAGTCCCGTGATGATTGTATGAACAGCCAGGTGATCAGTGCAAGATAGCTACGTGATCAGTGCATGATCAGTCACATGATCAGTGCATGATCAGCCACGTCATCAGTGCATGATAGCCACGTGATGAGTGCATACAATTACGTGATCAGTGCATGAGCAATCACGTGATCAGTGCATGAGAGCCACGTGATCAGTGCATGATCAGTCACGTGATAGGTGTGTGATCAGCCACGTGAACAGTGCATGCTCAGTCACGTGATCAGTGCATGATCAATTACGTGATCAGTGCATGATCAGTCAGGTGACCAGGACATGGTAGCTACGTGATCATTGCATGATCAGCCACGTGAGCCGTGCATGATAGCCACGAGGTACGTGCATGATCAGTCACATCATCAGTGCATGATCAGTCAAGTGACGAGTGTATGATCAGCCACGTGATCAGTGCATGTTCAATCACGTGACCAGTACATGGTAGCTACGTGATCATTGCATGATCAGCCACGTGAGCCGTGTATGATAGCTACGAGATCAGTGCATGATCATTCACGGTATCAGTGCATGATCAGTCACGTGAACAGTGCATGATAAGTCACTTGATCAGTGCATGATCAATTACCTGATCAGTGCATGATCACTCACGTGACCAGTACTTGGTAGCTACGTGATCATTGCATGATCAGCCACGTGAGCAGTGCATGACAGCCACGTGATAAGTGCATGATCAGTTTCGGGAGCAGAGTATGATCAGCCACTTGATCAGTGCATGATAGCCACGTGATCACTGCATGATCTGTCAGATGATCAGTGTATGATCATCCCCATGATCAGTGCATGGGCAGTCATGTGATCAGTGCATGATATAGACGTGATAAGTGCATGATCAGTCTCGTGATCAGTGCATGATATAGACGTGATCAGTGCATGATCAGTCTCGTGATCAGTGCATGATAGCCACGTGAACAGTGCATGATCAGTCACCTGATGGGTGTATGATCATTCACTTGACCTGTACATGGTAGCTACATGACCATTGCATGATCAGCCACGTGAGCCGTGTATGATAGCTACGAGATCAGTGCATGATCATTCACGGTATCAGTGCATGATCAGTCACGTGAACAGTGTATGAACAGTGCATGATAAGTCACCTGATCAGTGCATGATCAATTACCTGATCAGTGCATTATCACTCACGTGACCGTACATGGTAGCTACATGATCATTGCACGATCAGCCACGTGAGTACTACATGATAGCCAAGTGATCAGTGCATGATGAGTCACATGATCAGTGCATGATCAGTCATGTGACCAGTACATGGTAGCTCGGTGATCATTGCATGATTAGTCGCGTGAGCAGTGCATGATAGCCACGTGATCAGTGCATGATCAGCCAGGTGATCAGTGCATGATCTCTCACGTGATCAGTGCATGATCAGCCACGTGATCAGTGCATGACCAGGCACTTGATCAGTGTATGACCAGCCAAGTGATCATTGCATGATAGCCACGTGATCAGTGCATGATCAGTCACGTGATCAGTGCATGATCAGTCACGTTATCAGTGTATGATTAGCCACGTGATCAGTGCATGATCAGCCACATGATCAGTGCATGATCAATTACGTGATCAGTGCATGATCAGTCTCGTGACCAGTACATGGTAGCTTCGTGATCATTGCATGATCAGCCACGTGAGCCGTGCATGATCAGCCACGTGATCAGTGCATGATCAGTCATGTGAACAGTGCATGATCAGTCACGTGATCAGTGTATGAGCAGCCACGTGATCTGTGCATGATCAATTACGTGATCAGTGCATGATCAGTCACGTGACCAGTACATGGTAGCTATGCGATCATTGTATTATCAGCCACGTTAGCAGTGCATGATAGCCACGTGATCAGTGCCTGATCAGTCAAGTTATCAGGGCATGATCAGTCACGTGATCCGTGCATGATCAATTACATTACCATTGCATGATCAGTCACGTGACCAATATATGTTAGCTACGTGATCATTGCAGGGTCAGCCACGTGAGCAGTGCATGATAGACACGTGATCAGTGCATGATCAGACAAGTGAACAGTGTATGATCATCCACGTGATCAGTGCATGATCAGCCACATGATCAGTGCATGATCAATTACGTGATCAGTGCATGATCAGTCTCGTGACCAGTACATGGTAGCTACGTGATCATTGCATGATCAGCCACGTGAGCCGTGCATGATCAGCCACGTGATCAGTGCATGATCAGTCATGTGAACAGTGCATGATCAGTCACGTGATCAGTGTATGAGCAGCCACGTGATCTGTGCATGATCAATTACGTGATCAGTGCATGATCAGTCACGTGACCAGTACATGGTAGCTATGCGATCATTGTATTATCAGCCACGTTAGCAGTGCATGATAGCCACGTGATCAGTGCCTGATCAGTCAAGTTATCAGGGCATGATCAGTCACGTGATCCGTGCATGATCAATTACATTACCATTGCATGATCAGTCACGTGACCAATATATGTTCACTACGTGATCATTGCAGGGTCAGCCACGTGAGCAGTGCATGATAGACACGTGATCAGTGCATGATCAGACAAGTGAACAGTGTATGATCATCCACGTGATCAGTGCATGATCAGCCACATGATCAGTGCATGATCAATTACGTGGTCAGTGCATGATCAGTCATGTGAACAGTGCATGATCAGTCACGTGATCAGTGTATGAGCAGCCACGTTATCTGTGCATGATCAATTACGTGATCAGTGCATGATCAGTCACGTGAGCAGTACATGGTAGCTATGTGATCATTGTATTATCAGCCACGTAAGCAGTGCATGATAGCCACGTGATCAGTGTCTGATCAGTCAAGTTATCAGGGCATGATCAGTCACGTGATCCGTGCATGATCAATTACATTACCATTGCATGATCAGTCACATGACCAATATATGTTAGCTACGTGATCATTGCAGGATCAGCCACTTGAGCAGTGCATGATAGACACGTGATCAGTGCATGATCAGACAAGTGAACAGTGTATGATCATCCACGGGATCAGTGCATGATCAGACACGTGAACACTGTAAGATCATCCACGTGATCAGTGAATTATAGCCATGTGAACTGTTCATGATTAGTCACGTGATCTGTGCATGACCTGCCACGTGAACAGTGTATGATCCGCCACGTGATCAGTGCATTATAGCCACGTGATCAGTGCATGATCAGTCAAGTGATCAGTGCGTGAACAGTCACGTGATCAGTGCATGATGAGCTACGTGATCAGTGCAGGATCAATTACGTGATCAGTGCATGATCAGTCACGTGACCAGTATATGGTTGTTACATGATCATTGCATGATCAGCCACGTGAGCAGTGCATGATAGCCACGTGATGTGTGCATGATCAGTTATGTGAGCAGAGTATGATCAGCCACGTGATCAGTGCATGAGTGCCACGTGATCAGTGCATGCTCAGTCACGTGACAGGTGTGTGATCAGCCACGTGAACAGTGGATGTTCAGCCACGTGGTCCGTGCATGATAGCCACGTGATCAGTGCATGATCAGTTACCTGAGCAGTGTATGATCAGCCACGTGAGCAGTGCATGGTCAGACACGTGAACATTGTATGATCAGCCACGTGATCAGTGCATGACCAGGCACTTGATCAGTGCATGATCAGTCACATGATCAGTGCATGATCAGCCACATGATCAGTGCATGAACAATTACGTGATCAGTGCGTGATCAGTCAGGTGACAAGGACATTGTAGCTATGTGATCATTGCATGATCAGCCACGTGAGCCGTGCATGATAGCCACGAGATCAGTGACTGATCAGTCACGTGAACAGTGCATGATAAGTCACCTGATCAGTGCATGATCAATTACGTGATCAGTGCGTGATCACTTACGTGACCAATACATGGTAGCTAAGTGATCATTGCATGATCAGCCACGTGAGCAGTGCATGATAGCCACGTGATCATTGCATGATCAGTAAAGTGATCAGTGTGTAAACAGTCACGTGATCAGTGCATGATCATTCACGTGACCAGTACATGGTTTCTACATGATCATTGCATGATCAGCCACGTGAGAAGAGCATGATAGCCACGTGATCAGTGCATGATCAGTCACGTGAGTAGTACATGATCATCACGTGAACAGTGCATGATCATTTACGTGATCTGTGCATGATCAGTCACGTGACCAGTATATGGTAGCTACGTGATCATTGCATGACCAGCCACGAGAGCAGAGCATGATAGCCACGTAATGTGTGCATGATCAGTTACGTGAGCAGAGTATGATCAGCCACGTGAGCAGTGCATGATAGCCACGTGATCAGTGCATGATCAGTTTCGGGAGCAGAGTATGATCAGTCACTTGATCAGTGCATGATAGCCACGTGATCACTGCATGATCTGTCACATGATCAGTGTATGATCATCCACCTGTTCAGTGCATGGGGAGGCATGTGATCAATGCATGATATAGACATGATCAGTGCATGATCAGTCTCGTAATCAGTGTATAATCAACCACGTGATCAGTGCACGATAGCCAGGTATTGAGTGCATGATAGCCAGATGATCAGTGCATGATCAGTACCGTGATCAGTGTATGATCAGCCAAGTAATCAGTGCATGATAGCCAACTGATCAGTGCATGATCAGTCACGTGATCAGTGTATGATCATCCACGAGATCAGTGCATGTGGAGTCATGTAATCAATGCATGATAGCGTCGTGATAAATGAATGATCAGTCCCGTGATGAGTGTATGGTCAGCCAAGTGATCAGTGCAAGATAGCTACGTGATCAGTGCATGATCAGTCACATGATCAGTGCATGATGAGCCACGTCATCAGTGCATGTTAGCCACGTGATCAGTGCATACAATTACGTGATCAGTGCATGCCCTATCACGTGATCAGTGCATGAGGGCCACGTGATCAGTGCATGATCATTCGCGTGATAGGTGTGTGATCAGCCACGTGATCAGTGCATGATCAGCCACGTGATCAGTGCATGAACAGTCATGTGACCTGTACATGGTAGCTGCGTGATCATTGCATGATCAGCCACGTGAGCAGTGCATGATAGCCACGTGATCTGTGCATGATCAGCCACGTGATCAGTGCATGATCAATTACGTGATCAGTGCATGATCAGTCAGGAGACCAGTACATGGTAGCTAGGTGATCATTTCATGATCAGCCACGTGAGCCGTGCATGATAGCCACGAGATCAGTTTATGATCAGTCACGTGATCAGTGCATGATAGCCACGTGATCAGTGCATGATCAGCCACGTGATCAGTGCATGATCAGGCACGTGATCAGTGCATGATCAGCCACGTGATCAGTGCATGATCAATTACGTGATCATTGCATGATCAGTCTCGTGACCAGTACATGCTAGCTACGTGTCATTGCATGATCAGCCACGTGATCAGTGCATGATAGCCACGTGATCAGTGCATGATAGCCACGTGATCAGTGCATGATCAGTCACGTGATACGTGTGTGATCAGCCACGTGATCACTTCATGATTAGTCACGTGATCTGTGCATGACCAGGCACGTGATCAGTGTATGATCAGCCACGTAATCAATGCATTATAGCCTCGTGATCAGTGCATGATCACTCACGTGAACAGTGCATGGTAGCTATGTGATCATTGTATGATCAGCCACGTAAGCAGTGCGTGATAGCCACGTGATCAGTGCATGATCAGTCACGTGATCAGTACATGATCCGTCCCCTGACAGGTGTGTGTTCAGCCACGTGAACAGTGCATATTCAGCCACGTGATCAGTGCATGATAGACACGTGATCAGTGCATGATTAGCTACGTGAGCAGTGTATGATCAGCAACGTGATCAGTGCATGAGTGCCACGTGATAAGTATATGATCAGTCACGTGACAGGTGTGTGATCAGCCACGTGAACAGTGCATGTTCAGCCATGTGATCAGTGCATGGGCAGTCATGTGATCAGTGCTTGATATAGACGTGATCAGTGCATGATCAGTCTCATGATCAGTGTATGATCAACCACGTGATCAGTGCACGATAGCCAGGTAATGATTGCATGATAGCCAGATGATCAGTGCATTATCAGTCACGTGATCAGTGTATGATCAGCCAAGTAATCAGTGAATGATAGCCAACTGATCACTGCATGATCAGTCACGTGATCAGTGCATGATCAGTCACGTGATCAGTGTATGATCATCCACGTGATCATTTCATGTGGAGTCATGTAATCAATGCATAATAGCGCCGTGATCAGTGCATGATCAGTCCTGTGATGAGTGTATGATCAGCCAAGTGATCAGTGCAAGATAGCTACGTGATCAGTGCATTATCAGTCACATGATCAGTGCATGATCAGCCAAGTTATCAGTGCATGATAGCCACGTGATCAGTGCATACAATTACGTGATCAGTACATGCGCAATCACGTGATCAGTGCATGAGAGCCACGTGATCAGTGCATGTTCAGTCACGTGATAGGTGTGTGATCAGCCACGTGAACAGTGCGTGCTCAGTCACGTGATCAGGGCCTGCTGAGCTGCGTGATTACTGTCTGCTCATCTGCTTGACAATTGCCAGCTGAGCTGCACGATTCCTGCCTGTCATCTGCTTGACAATTGCTGGCTGTGCTGCTTAATTCCTGCCTGCTCAGCTGCTTGATTATTGCCAGCTGAGCAGCATGATTCCTCACAGCTGAGTTCCACGATTATTGCCCACTGACTGTTTGATTCGTGCCTACTCAGCTCTTTGTTTATTGCCTCCAGAGGTACATGATCAGTGTATGATAGCAAACATGATAAGCGCATGATCAGTCACATGATCAGCGCCATTAAGTCACGTGATCACTACATGATAGTCATGTGATCAGTCCATGCTCAGTCACGGTATCAGTGCATGATCAGCCATGGGATCAGTGCATGAAGCCACGTGATCACTGCATGATAGCCACGTGATCAGTGCATGATCAGCCAGGTCATCAGTGCATGATAGCTACATGATCAGTTGATGATTAGTCACGTGATGTGTGCATGACCAGGCAGGTGATCAGTGTATGATCAGCCACGTGAACAGTGCATGATAGCCACGTAATCAGTGCATGATCTGTCACCTGATGGGTGGATGATCATTCACGTGACCGGTACATGGTAGCTACATGATCATTGCATGATCAGCCACGTGAGTAGGGCATGATAGCCACGTGATCAGTGCATGATCAGTCACGTAATCAGTGTATGAACAGCCAAGTAATCAGTGCATGATAGCCAAATGATCAGTGCATGATCAGTCACGTGATCACTGCATGATCTGTCACATGATCAGTGTATGATCATCCACGTGATCAGTGCATGGGCAGTCATGTGATCAGTGCATGATCAACCACGTGATCAGTGCACGATAGCCAGGTAATGAGTGCATGATAGCCAGATGATCAGTGCATTATAAGTCACGTGATCAGTGTATGATCAGGCAAGTAATCAGTGCATGATAGCCAACTTATCAGTGCATGATCAGTAACGTGATCACTGCATGATCTGTCACATGATCAGTGTATGATCATCCACGTGATCAGTGCATGGGCAGTCATGTGATCAGTGCATGATATAGATGTTATCAGTGCATGATCAGTCTCGTGATCAGTGTATGATCAATCACGTGATCAGTGCACGATAGCCAGGTAAGGAGTGCATGATAGCCAGATGATCAGTGCATTATCAGTCACGTGATCAGTGTATGATCAGGCAAGTAATTAGTGCATGATAGCCAACTGATCAGTGCATGATCAGTCTCGTGATCAGTGCATGATCAGTAACGTGATCAGTGCAGGATCAATTACGTGATCAGTGCATGATCTGTCACGTGACCAGTACATGGTGGCTACGTAATCATTGCATGATCAGCCACATGAGCAGAGCATGATAGCCACGTGATCAGTGCATGATAGGTCACGTGATCAGTACATGATCAGTCACGTGAACAGTGCAGGATTATTTACGGGATCTGTGCATGATGAGTCACGTGAGCAGTACATGGTAGCTACGTGATCATTGCATGACCAGCCACGTGATGTGTGCATGATCAGTTACGTGAGCAGAGTATGATCAGCCACGTGATCAGTGCATGAGTGCCACGTGATAAGTGCATGATCAATTACTTGAGCAGTGTATGATCAGCCACGTGAGCAGTACATGATCAGCCAGGTGATCAGTGAATGATAGCTAGGTGATCACTTCATGATTAGTCACGTGATCTGTGCATGACCTGGCAGGTGATTCGTGTATGATCAGCCACGTGAACAGTGCATGATAGCCACGTGATCACTGCATGATCTGTCAGATGATCAGTGTATGATCATCCCCGTGATCAGTGCATGGGCAGTCATGTGATCAGTGCATGATATAGACGTGATCAGTGCATGATTAGTCTCGTGATCAGTGTATGATCAGCCACGTGATCAGTGCATGATAGCCAGGTTATCAGTGCATGATCAGTCACGTGATACGGGTGTGATCAGCCCCGTGATCAGTGCATGATAGCCACGTGATCAGTGCATGATAGCCACGTGATTACTTCATGAGTAGTCACGTGATCTGTGCATGACCAGGCACGTGATCAGTGTGTGATCCGCCACGTGATCAGTGCATGATAGCCACGTGATCAGTGCATGGTCAGTCACGTGATCATTGCATGATCAGTCACGTGATCAGTGCATGATCATTTACGTGATCAGTGCATGATCAGTCATGTGACCAGTACATGGTAGCTGCGTGATCATTGCGTGATCAGCACGTGAGCAGTGCATGATAGCCACGTGATCAGTGCATGATCAATTACGTGATCAGTGCATGATCAGCCACGTGATCAGTGCATGATACCCAGGTGATCAGTGCATGATAGCCACGTGATCAGTGCATGATAGCCACGTGATTACTTCATGAGTAGTCACGTGATCTGTGCATGACCAGGCACGTGATCAGTGTGTGATCCGCCACGTGATCAGTGCATGATAGCCACGTGATCAGTGCATGATCACTCACGTGAACAGTGCATGATCAATTACGTGATCAGTGCATGATCAGTCACTTGATCAGTGCATGATCAATTACGTTACCATTGCATGATCAGTCACGTGAACAGTACATGTTAGCTACGTGATCATTGCACGATCAGCCACGTGAGCACTGCATGATAGACACGTGATCAGTGCATGATCAGCTACATGAGTAGTTTATGATCAGCCACGTGATCAGTGTATGATCAGTCACGTGATCAGTGTATGATCATCCACGTGATGAGTGCATGTGGAGACATGTAATCAATGCATGATAGCTCCGTGATCAGTGCATGATCAGTCCCGTGATCAGTGTATGATCAGCCACGTGATCAGTGCATGAGTGCCACGTGATCAGTGCATGATAGCCACGTGATTACTTCATGAGTAGTCACGTGATCTGTGCATGACCAGGCACGTGATCAGTGTGTGATCCGCCACGTGATCAGTGCATGATAGCCACGTGATCAGTGCATGATCAGTCACGTGAACAGTGCATGATCAATTACGTGATCAGTGCATGATCAGTCACTTGATCAGTGCATGATCAATTACGTTACCATTGCATGATCAGTCACGTGAACAGTACATGTTAGCTACGTGATCATTGCACGATCAGCCACGTGAGCACTGCATGATAGACACGTGATCAGTGCATGATCAGCTACATGAGTAGTTTATGATCAGCCACGTGATCAGTGTATGATCAGTCACGTGATCAGTGTATGATCATCCACGTGATGAGTGCATGTGGAGACATGTAATCAATGCATGATAGCTCCGTGATCAGTGCCTGATCAGTCCCGTGATCAGTGTATGATCAGCCACGTGATCAGTGCATGAGTGCCACGTGATCAGTGCATGATCAGTCACGTGACAGGTGTGTGATCAGCCATGTGAACAGTGCATGTTCAGCCACGAGATCAGTGCATGATAGCCACGTGATCAATGCATGATATCAGCCACCTGAACAGTGCATGCTCAGTCACGTGATCAGGGCCTGCTGAGCTGCGTGATTACTGTCTGCTCATCTGCTTGACAATTGCCAGCTGAGCTGCACGATTCCTGCCTGTCATCTGCTTGACAATTGCCAGCTGTGCTGCGTAATTCCTGCCTGCTCAGATGCTTGATTATTGCCAGCTGAGCAGCATGATTCCTCACAGCTGAGTTCCACGATTAGTACCTACTGCCTGTTTGATTCGTGCCTACTCAGCTCTTTGTTTATTGCCTCCAGAGGCACATGATCAGTGTATGATAGCAAACATGATCAGCGCATGATCAGTCACATGATCAGCGCCATTAACTTCCGTGATCACTACATTATAGTCAGGTGATCAGTCCAGGCTCAGTCACGGTATCAGTGCATGATCAGCCACGTGATCAGTGCATGATAGCCACGTGATCATTGCATGATAACCACGTGATCAGTGCATGATCAGCCAGGTGATCAGTGCATGATAGCTACGTGATCAGTTCATGATTAGTCACGTGATCTGTGCATGACCAGGCAGGTGATCAGTGCATGATAGCCACGTGATCATTGCATGATAGCCACGTGATCAGTGCATGATCAGCCACGTGATCAGTGCATGATCAGTCACGTGATAAGTGCATGATCAGCCACGTGATCAGTGCATGACCAGGCACGTGATCAGTGTATGACCAGCCAAGTGATCAGTGCATGACAGCCACGTGATCAGTGCATGATCAGTCACGTGATCAGTGTATGATCAGCCACGTGATCAGTGCATGATCAGTCACGTGATCAGTGCATGGTCAGTCACGTGATCATTGCATGATCAGTCACGTGATCAGTGCATGATCAATTACGTGATCAGTACTTGATCAGTCACGTGACCAGTACATGGTAGCTACGTGATCATTGCATGATCAGCCACGTTGTCAGTGCATGATAGCCACGTGATCAGTGCATGATAGCCACGTGATCAGTGCACGATAGCCGACGTGATCACTTCATGAGTAATCACGTGATCTGTGCATGACCATGCACGTGATCAGTGTATGATCAGCCTCGTGATCAGTGCATGATAGCCACGTGATCAGTGCATGATCAGTCATGTGAACAGTGCATGATCAGTCACGTGATCAGTGTATGATCAACCACGTGATCAGTGCATGATCAATTACGTGACCAGTGCATGATCAGTCAGGTGACCAGTACATTGTAGCTATGTGATCATTGTATTATCAGCCACGTTAGCAGTGCATGATAGCCACGTGATCAGTGCATGATCAGTCACGTGATCAGGGCATGATCAGTCACGTGATCAGTGCATGATCAATTACGTTACCATTGCATGATCAGTCACGTGATCAGTATAGGTTAGCTACGTGATCATTGTAGGATCAGCCACGTGAGCACTGCATGATAGACACGTGATCAGTGCATGATCAGTCAAGTATTCAGTGCGTGAACAGTCACGTGATCAGTGCATGAAGAGCCACGTGACGAGTATTTGGTTGCTACATGATCATTGCATGATCAGCCACGTGAGCAGTGCATGATAGCCACGTGAGCAGTGCATGTCCAGTCACGTGATCAGTACATGATCAGTCACGTGAACAGTGCATGATCATTTACGTGATCAGTGCATGATCAGTCACGTGATACGTGTGTGATCAGCCACGTGATCAGTGTATGATATCCACGTGATCAGTGCCTGATAGCCACGTGATCAGTGCATGAGAGCCACGTGATCAGTTCATGATCAGTCTCGTGATACATGTGTGATCAGCCACGTGATCAGTGCATGATGAGCCACGTGATCAGTGCAGGATCAATTACTTGATCAGTGCATGATCCGTCACGTGACCAGTACATGGTTGCTACGTGATCATTGCATGTTCAGCCACATAAGCAGAGCATAATAGCCACGTGGTCAGTGCATGATCAGACACGAGATTAGTGCATTATCAGTCACCTGACCAGGGTATGATGAGCCAAGTGATCAGTGCATGATCAGCCACATGATCAGTTCATGATAAGTCACCTGATCAGTGCATGATCAATTACGTGATCAGTGCATGATCACCCACGTGACCAGTACATGGGAGCTATGTGATCATTGCATGATCAGCCATGTGAGCAGTGCATGATAGCCACGTGATCACTGCATGATCAGTTTTGGGAGCAGAGTATGATCAGCCACTTGATAAGTGCATTATAGCCAAGTGATCACTGCATGATCTGTCAGATGATCAGTGTATGATCATCCACATGATCAGTGCATGGTAGTCATGTGATCAGTGCGTGATATAGCCGTGATCAGTGCATGATCAGTCTCGTGATCAGTGTATGACCAACCAGGTGATCAGTGCACGATAGCCAGGTAATGAGTGCATGATAGCCAGATGATCAGTGCATTATCAGTCACGTGATCAGTGTATGATCAGACAAGTAATCAGTGCATGATAGCCACGTGTTCATTGCATGATAGCCACGTGATCAGTGCATGGTCAGTCACGAGATCAGTGCATGATCAGTCACGTGACCAGTGTATGATCAGCCAAGTGATCAGTGCATTATCAGCCACATGATCAGTGCATGATCATTTACGTGGTCAGTGCATGATCAGTCACGTGACCAGTACATGGTAGCTATGTGATCATTGAATGATCAGCCACGTGAGTCGTGCATGATAGCCACGAGATCAGTGCATGATCAGTCACGTGATCAGTGCAGGATCACTCACGTGAACAGTGCATAATAAGTCACCCGATCAGTGCATGATCAATTACGTGATCATTGCATGATCAGTCACGTGATCAGTGCATGATCAATTACGTTACCATTGCATGATCAGTCACGTGACCAGTACATGTTAGCTATGTGATCATTGTATGATCAGCCACGTGATCAGTGCATGATATCCAAGTGATCAGTGCATGATCAATCACGTGATCAGTGTATGATCAGCCAAGTTATCAGTGCATGATAGCCACCAGATCAGTGAATGATACCCACCTGATCATTGCATGATAGCCACGTGGTCAGTGCATGATCATTTACGTGATCTGTGCATGATGAGTCACGTGACCAGTACATGGTAGCTACGTGATCATTGCATGACCAGCCACGTGAGCAGTGCATGATAGCCACGTGATGTGTGCATGATCGTTACGTGAGCAGAGTATGATCAGTCACGTGATCAGTGCATGAGTGCCACGTGTTCAGTGCATGATCAATTACGTGAGCAGTGTATGATCAGCCACGTGAGCAGTGCATGGACAGACACGTGAACACTGTATGATCAGCCACGTGAGCAGTGCATGATAGCCACGTGATGTGTGCATGATCGTTACGTGAGCAGTGTATGATCAACCACGTGAGCAGTGCATGGTCAGACATGTGAACAGTGTATGATCAGCCACGTGATCAGTGCATGATATCCAAGTGATCAGTATATGATCAGTCACGTGAACAGTGTATGATCAGCCACGTGATCTGTGCATGATGAGTCACGTGACCAGTATATGGTAGTTACGTGGTCATTTCATGACCTGTCACGTGAGCAGTGCATGATAGCCACGTGATGTGTGCATGATCAGTTACGTGAGCAGAGTATGATCAGCCACGTGATCAGTGCATGTTCAGCCACGTGATCAGTGTATAATAGCCACGTGTTCAGTGCATGATCAGTTACGTGAGCAGTGTATGATCAGCCACGTGAGCAGTGCGTGGTCAGACACGTGAACAGTGTATGATCAGCCACGTGATCAGTGCATGATATCCAAGTGATCAGTGCATGATCAATCACGTGATCAGTGTATGATCAGCCACGTGAACAGTGCATGCTCAGTCACGTGATCAGGGCCTGCTGAGCTGCGTGATTACTGTCTGCTCATCTGCTTGACAATTGCCAGCTGTGCTGCGTAATTCCTGCCTGCTCAGCTGCTTGATTATTGCCAGCTGAGCAGCATGATTCCTTACAGCTGATTTCCATGATTATTGCCTACTGACTGTTTGATTCGTGCCTACTCAGCTCTTTGTTTATTGCCTCCAGAGGCACATGATCAGTGTATGATAGCAAACATGATGAGCGCATGATCAGTCACATGATCAGCACCATTAAGTCACGTGATCACTACATGATAGTCATGTGATCATTCCATGCTCAGTCACGGTATCAGTGCATGATCAGCCATGGGATCAGTGCATGAAGCCACGTGATCACTGCATGATAGCCACGTGATCAGTGCATGATCAGCCAGGTGATCAGTGAATGATAGCTAGGTGATCAGTGTATGATCAGCCACGTGATCAGTGCATGATAGCCAGGTGATCATTGCAGGATAGCCACATGATCAGTGCATGATCAGCCAGGTGATCAGTGAATGATAGCTAGGTGATCAGTTCATGATTAGTCACGTGATCTGTGCATGACCTGGCAGGTGATTCGGGTATGATCAGCCACGTGAACAGTGCATGATAGCCACGTGATCACTGCATGATCTGTCAGAGGATCAGTGTATGATCATCCCCGTGATCAGTGCATGGGCAGTCATGTGATCAGTGCATGATATAGACGTGATCAGTGCATGATTAGTCTCGTGATCAGTGTATGATCAGCCACGTGATCAGTGCATGATAGCCAGGTTATCAGTGCATGATCTGTCACGTGATACGGGTGTGATCAGCCACGTGATCAATGCATGATAGCCACGTGATCAGTGCATGATAGCCACGTGATTACTTCATGAGTAGTCACGTGATCTGTGCATGACCAGGGACGTGATCAGTGTGTGATCCGCCACGTGATCAGTGCATGATAGCCACGTGATCAGTGCATGATCTGTCACGTGAACAGTGCATGATGAGTCACGTGATCAGTGTATGATCAATTACGTGATCAGTGCATGATCAGTCACGTGACCAGTACATGGTAGCTATGTGATCATTGTATGATCAGCCACGTGATCAGTGCATGATAGCCACGTGATTACTTCATGAGTAGTCACGTGATCTGTTCATGACCAGGGACGTGATCAGTGTGTGATCCGCCACGTGATCAGTGCATGATAGCCACGTGATCAGTGCATGATCTGTCACGTGATCAGTGCATGATCTGTCACGTGAACAGTGCATGATCAATTACGTGATCAGTGCATGATCAGTCACGTGACCAGTACATGGTAGCTATGTGATCATTGTATGATCAGCCACGTTAGCAGTGCATGATAGCCACGTGATCAGTGCATGATCAGTCACGTGATCAGTGCATGATCAATTACGTTACCATTGCATGATCAGTCACGTGACCAGTACATGGTAGCTATGTGATCATTGTATGATCAGCCACGTTAGCAGTGCATGATAGCCACGTGATCAGTGCATGATCAGCCACGTGAACAGTGCATGATCAGTCAAGTGATCAGTGCATGATCAGTCACTTGATCAGTGCATGATCAATTACGTTACCATTGCATGATCAGTCACGTGAACAGTATATGTTAGCTACGTGATCATTGCACGATCAGCCACGTGAGCACTGCATGATAGACACGTGATCAGTGCATGATCAGCTACATGAGCAGTTTATGATCAGCCACGTGATCAGTGTATGATCAGTCACGTGATCAGTGTATGATCAGCCACGTGATCAGTGCATGAGTGCCACGTGATCAGTGCATGATCAGTCACGTGACAGGTGTGTGATCAGCCATGTCATCAGTGCATGAGTGCCACGTGATCAGTGCATGATCAGTCACGTGACAGGTGTGTGATCAGCCATGTGAACAGTGCATGTTCAGCCACGATATCAGTGCATGATAGCCACGTGATCAGTGCATGATCAGTTACATGAGCAGTGTATGATCAGCCACGTGATCAGTGCATGGTCAGTTACATGAACAGTGTATGATCAGCCACGGGATCAGTGTATGATCAGCCACGTGATCAGTGCATGAGTGCCACGTGATCAGTGCATGATCAGTCACGTGACAGGTGTGTGATCAGCCATGTGATCAGTGCATGAGTGCCACGGTATCAGTGCATGATCAGCCACGTGATCAGTGCATGATAGCCAGGTGATCATTGCAGGATAGCCACGTGATCAGTGCATGATCAGCCAGGTGATCAGTGAATGATAGCTAGTGATCAGTTCATGATTAGTCACGTGATCTGTGCATGACCTGGCAGGAGATTCGTGTATGATCAGCCACGTGAACAGTGCATGATAGCCACGTGATCACTGCATGATCTGTCAGATGACCAGTGTATGATCATCCCCGTGATCAGTGCATGGGCAGTCATGTGATCAGTGCATGATATAGACGTGATCAGTGCATGATTAGTCTCGTGATCAGTGTATGATCAGCCACGTGATCAGTGCATGATAGCCAGGTTATCAGTGCATGATCAGTCACGTGATACGGGTGTGATCAGCCACGTGATCAGTGCATGATAGCCACGTGATCAGTGCATGATAGCCACGTGATTACTTCATGAGTAGTCACGTGATCTGTGCATGACCAGGCACGTGATCAGTGTGTGATCTGCCACGTGATCAGTGCATGATAGCCACGTGATCAGTGCATGATCTGTCAACTGAACAGTGCATGATCAGTCACGTGATCAGTGTATGATCAATTACGTGATCAGTGCATGATCAGTCACGTGACCAGTACATGGTAGCTATGTGATCATTGTATGATCAGCCACGTGATCAGTGCATGATAGCCACGTGATCAGTGCATGATCTGTCACGTGATCAGTGCATGATCTGTCACGTGAACAGTGCATGATCAATTACGTGATCAGTGCATGATCAGTCACGTGACCAGTACATGGTAGCTATGTGATCATTGTATGATCAGCCACGTTAGCAATGCATGATAGCCACGTGATCAGTGCATGATCAGTCACGTGATCAGTGCATGATCAATTACGTTACCATTGCATGATCAGTCACGTGAACAGTATATGTTAGCTACGTGATCATTGCACGATCAGCCACGTGAGCACTGCATGATAGACACGTGATCAGTGCATGATCAGCTACATGAGCAGTTTATGATCAGCCACGTGATCAGTGTATGATCAGTCACGTGATCAGTGTATGATCAGCCACGTGATCAGTGCATGAGTGCCACGTGATCAGTGCATGATCAGTCACGTGACAGGTGTGTGATCAGCCATGTCATCAGTGCATGAGTGCCACGTGATCAGTGCATGATCAGTCACGTGACAGGTGTGTGATCAGCCATGTGAACAGTGCATGTTCAGCCACGATATCAGTGCATGATAGCCACGTGATCAGTGCATGATCAGTTACATGAGCAGTGTATGATCAGCCACGTGATCAGTGCATGGTCAGTTACATGAACAGTGCATGATCAGCCACGTGACAGGTGTGTGATCAGCCATGTGAACAGTGCATGTTCAGCCACGATATCAGTGCATGATAGCCACGTGATCAGTGTATGATCAGCCACGTGATCAGTGTATGATCAGCCACGTGATCAGTGCATGAGTGCCACGTGATCAGTGCATGATCAGTCACGTGACAGGTGTGTGATCAGCCATGTGATCAGTGCATGAGTGCCACGTGATCAGTGCATGATCAGTCACGTGACAGGTGTGTGATCAGCCATGTGAACAGTGCATGTTCAGCCACGATATCAGTGCATGATAGCCACGTGATCAGTGCATGATCAATTACGTGATCAGCGCATGATCAGTCACGTGACCAGTACATGGTAGCTACGTGATCATTGCATGATCAGCCACGTGATCAGTGCATGATAGCCACGTGATCAGTGCATGATAGCCACGTGATCCGTGCATGATAGCCGACGTGATCACTTCATGAGTAATCACGTGATCTGTGCATGACCAGGCACGTGATCAGTCTATGATCAGCCACGTGATCAGTGCATGATAGCCACGTGATCAGTGCATGATCAGTCATGTGAACAGTGCATGATCAGTCACGTGATCAGTGTATGATCAGCCACATGATCAGTGCATGATCAATTACGTGACCAGTGCATGATCAGTCACGTGACCAGTACATGGTAGCTACGTGATCATTGCATGATCAGCCACGTGATCAGTGCATGATAGCCACGTGATCAGTGCATGAGAGCCACGTGATCAGTGCATGATCAGTCACGTGATACATGTGTGATCAGCAACGTGATCAGTGCATGATGCGCCACGTGACCAGTGCAGGATCAATTACGTGATCAGTGCATGATCAGTCACGTGACCAGTACATGGTTGCTAGGTGATCATTTCATGATCAGCCACGTGAGCAGTGCATGATCATTTATGTGATCTGTGCATGATCAGTCACGTGACCAGTATATGGTGCTATGTGATCATTGCATGACCAGCCACGTGAGGAGTGCATGATAGCCACGTGATGTGTGCATGATCAGTTAGGTGAGCAGAGTATGATCAGCCACGTGATCACTGCATGAGTGCCACGTGATCAGTGCATTATCAGTCACGTGACAGGTGTGTGATCAGCCATATGAACAGTGCATGTTCAGCCACGTGAGCAGTGCATGATAGCCACGTGATCAGTGCATGATCAATTACGTGATCAGTGCATGATCAGTCACGTGACCAGTACATGGTAGCTATGTGATCATTGTATGATCAGCCACGTGATCAGTGCATGATAGCCACGTGATCAGTGCATGATCTGTCACGTGATCAGTGCATGATCTGTCACGTGAACAGTGCATGATCAATTACGTGATCAGTGCATGATCAGTCACGTGACCAGTACATGGTAGCTATGTGATCATTGTATGATCAGCCACGTTAGCAATGCATGATAGCCACGTGATCAGTGCATGATCAGTCACGTGATCAGTGCATGATCAATTACGTTACCATTGCATGATCAGTCACGTGAACAGTATATGTTAGCTACGTGATCATTGCACGATCAGCCACGTGAGCACTGCATGATAGACACGTGATCAGTGCATGATCAGCTACATGAGCAGTTTATGATCAGCCACGTGATCAGTGTATGATCAGTCACGTGATCAGTGTATGATCAGCCACGTGATCAGTGCATGAGTGCCACGTGATCAGTGCATGATCAGTCACGTGACAGGTGTGTGATCAGCCATGTCATCAGTGCATGAGTGCCACGTGATCAGTGCATGATCAGTCACGTGACAGGTGTGTGATCAGCCATGTGAACAGTGCATGTTCAGCCACGATATCAGTGCATGATAGCCACGTGATCAGTGCATGATCAGTTACATGAGCAGTGTATGATCAGCCACGTGATCAGTGCATGGTCAGTTACATGAACAGTGCATGATCAGCCACGTGACAGGTGTGTGATCAGCCATGTGAACAGTGCATGTTCAGCCACGATATCAGTGCATGATAGCCACGTGATCAGTGTATGATCAGCCACGTGATCAGTGTATGATCAGCCACGTGATCAGTGCATGAGTGCCACGTGATCAGTGCATGATCAGTCACGTGACAGGTGTGTGATCAGCCATGTGATCAGTGCATGAGTGCCACGTGATCAGTGCATGATCAGTCACGTGACAGGTGTGTGATCAGCCATGTGAACAGTGCATGTTCAGCCACGATATCAGTGCATGATAGCCACGTGATCAGTGCATGATCAATTACGTGATCAGCGCATGATCAGTCACGTGAACAGTACATGGTAGCTACGTGATCATTGCATGATCAGCCACGTGATCAGTGCATGATAGCCACGTGATCAGTGCATGATAGCCACGTGATCCGTGCATGATAGCCGACGTGATCACTTCATGAGTAATCACGTGATCTGTGCATGACCAGGCACGTGATCAGTCTATGATCAGCCACGTGATCAGTGCATGATAGCCACGTGATCAGTGCATGATCAGTCATGTGAACAGTGCATGATCAGTCACGTGATCAGTGTATGATCAGCCACATGATCAGTGCATGATCAATTACGTGACCAGTGCATGATCAGTCACGTGACCAGTACATGGTAGCTACGTGATCATTGCATGATCAGCCACGTGATCAGTGCATGATAGCCACGTGATCAGTGCATGAGAGCCACGTGATCAGTGCATGATCAGTCACGTGATACATGTGTGATCAGCAACGTGATCAGTGCATGATGCGCCACGTGACCAGTGCAGGATCAATTACGTGATCAGTGCATGATCAGTCACGTGACCAGTACATGGTTGCTAGGTGATCATTTCATGATCAGCCACGTGAGCAGTGCATGATCATTTATGTGATCTGTGCATGATCAGTCACGTGACCAGTATATGGTGCTATGTGATCATTGCATGACCAGCCACGTGAGGAGTGCATGATAGCCACGTGATGTGTGCATGATCAGTTAGGTGAGCAGAGTATGATCAGCCACGTGATCACTGCATGAGTGCCACGTGATCAGTGCATTATCAGTCACGTGACAGGTGTGTGATCAGCCATATGAACAGTGCATGTTCAGCCACGTGAGCAGTGCATGATAGCCACGTGATCAGTGCATGATCAATTACGTGATCAGTGCATGATCAGTCACGTGACCAGTACATGGTAGCTACGTGATCATTGCATGTTCAGCCACGTGATCAGTGCATGATAGCCACGTGATCATTGCATGATAGCCACGTGATCAGTGCATGATCAGCCAGGTGATCAGTGCATGATAGCTACGTGATCAGTTCATGATTAGTCACGTGATCTGTGCATGACCAGGCAGGTGATCAGTGCATGATAGCCACGTGATCATTGCATGATAGCCACGTGATCAGTGCATGATCAGCCACGTGATCAGTGCATGATCAGTCACGTGATAAGTGCATGATCAGCCACGTGATCAGTGCATGACCAGGCACGTGATCAGTGTATGACCAGCCAAGTGATCAGTGCATGACAGCCACGTGATCAGTGCATGATCAGTCACGTGATCAGTGTATGATCAGCCACGTGATCAGTGCATGATCAGTCACGTGATCAGTGCATGGTCAGTCACGTGATCATTGCATGATCAGTCACGTGATCAGTGCATGATCAATTACGTGATCAGTACTTGATCAGTCACGTGACCAGTACATGGTAGCTACGTGATCATTGCATGATCAGCCACGTTGTCAGTGCATGATAGCCACGTGATCAGTGCATGATAGCCACGTGATCAGTGCACGATAGCCGACGTGATCACTTCATGAGTAATCACGTGATCTGTGCATGACCATGCACGTGATCAGTGTATGATCAGCCTCGTGATCAGTGCATGATAGCCACGTGATCAGTGCATGATCAGTCATGTGAACAGTGCATGATCAGTCACGTGATCAGTGTATGATCAACCACGTGATCAGTGCATGATCAATTACGTGACCAGTGCATGATCAGTCAGGTGACCAGTACATTGTAGCTATGTGATCATTGTATTATCAGCCACGTTAGCAGTGCATGATAGCCACGTGATCAGTGCATGATCAGTCACGTGATCAGGGCATGATCAGTCACGTGATCAGTGCATGATCAATTACGTTACCATTGCATGATCAGTCACGTGACCAGTATATGTTAGCTACGTGATCATTGTAGGATCAGCCACGTGAGCACTGCATGATAGACACGTGATCAGTGCATGATCAGTCAAGTATTCAGTGCGTGAACAGTCACGTGATCAGTGCATGAAGAGCCACGTGACGAGTATTTGGTTGCTACATGATCATTGCATGATCAGCCACGTGAGCAGTGCATGTTCAGTCACGTGATCAGTACATGATCAGTCACGTGAACAGTGCATGATCATTTACGTGATCAGTGCATGATCAGTCACGTGATACATGTGTGATCAGCCACGTGATCAGTGTATGATATCCACGTGATCAGTGCATGATAGTCACGTGATCAGTGCATGAGAGCCACGTGATCAGTTCATGATCAGTCTCGTGATACATGTGTGATCAGCCACGTGATCAGTGCATGATGAGCCACGTGATCAGTGCAGGATCAATTACTTGATCAGTGCATGATCCGTCACGTGACCAGTACATGGTTGCTACGTGATCATTGCATGTTCAGCCACATAAGCAGAGCATAATAGCCACGTGGTCAGTGCATGATCAGACACGAGATTAGTGCATTATCAGTCACGTGACCAGGGTATGATGAGCCAAGTGATCAGTGCATGATCAGCCACATGATCAGTTCATGATAAGTCACCTGATCAGTGCATGATCAATTACGTGATCAGTGCATGATCACCCACGTGACCAGTACATGGGAGCTATGTGATCATTGCATGATCAGCCATGTGAGCAGTGCATGATAGCCACGTGATCACTGCATGATCAGTTTTGGGAGCAGAGTATGATCAGCCACTTGATAAGTGCATTATAGCCAAGTGATCACTGCATGATCTGTCAGATGATCAGTGTATGATCATCCACATGATCAGTGCATGGTAGTCATGTGATCAGTGCATGATATAGCCGTGATCAGTGCATGATCAGTCTCGTGATCAGTGTATGACCAACCAGGTGATCAGTGCACGATAGCCAGGTAATGAGTGCATGATAGCCAGATGATCAGTGCATTATCAGTCACGTGATCAGTGTATGATCAGACAAGTAATCAGTGCATGATAGCCACGTGTTCATTGCATGATAGCCACGTGATCAGTGCATGGTCAGTCACGAGATCAGTGCATGATCAGTCACGTGACCAGTGTATGATCAGCCAAGTGATCAGTGCATTATCAGCCACATGATCAGTGCATGATCATTTACGTGGTCAGTGCATGATCAGTCACGTGACCAGTACATGGTAGCTACGTGATCATTGAATGATCAGCCACGTGAGTCGTGCATGATAGCCACGAGATCAGTGCATGATCAGTCACGTGATCAGTGCAGGATCACTCACGTGAACAGTGCATAATAAGTCACCCGATCAGTGCATGATCAATTACGTGATCATTGCATGATCAGTCACGTGATCAGTGCATGATCAATTACGTTACCATTGCATGATCAGTCACGTGACCAGTACATGTTAGCTATGTGATCATTGTATGATCAGCCACGTGATCAGTGCATGATATCCAAGTGATCAGTGCATGATCAATCACGTGATCAGTGTATGATCAGCCACGTGAACAGTGCATGCTCAGTCACGTGATCAGGGCCTGCTGAGCTGCGTGATTACTGTCTGCTCATCTGCTTGACAATTGCCAGCTGAGCTGCACGATTCCTGCCTGTCATCTCCTTGACAATTGCCACCTGTGCTGCGTAATTCCTGCCTGCTCATCTACTTGATTATTGCCAGCTGAGCAGCATGATTTCTCAGAGCTGAGTTCCATGATCATTGCCTGCTGATTGATTCCTGCCTACTCAGCTCTTTTTTCATTGCCTCCAGAGGCACATGTTCAGTGTATGACACCAAACATGATCAGCACATGATCAGTCACATGATCAATGCATGATAAGCCAGGTGATCAGTGCATGATCAATTACGTGATCAGTGCATGATCAGTCATGTGACTAGTACATCGTAGCTGCGTGATCATTGCATGAATAGCCAATTGAGCAGTGCATGATAGCCACGTGATCAGTGCATGGTCAGCCACGTGATCAGTGCATCATCAGCCAAGTGATCAGTGCATGATCAATTACGTGATCAGTGCATGATCAGTCACGTGACCAGTACATGGTAGCTACGTGATCATTGCATGATCAGCCACGTGATCAGTGCATGATAGCCAGGTGATCAGTGCATGATCAGTCACGTTATACGGGTGTGATCAGCCACGTGATCAGTGCATGATAGCCACGTGATCAGTGCATGATAGCCACGTGATTACTTCATGAGTAGTCACGTGATCTGTGCATGACCAGGCACGTGATCAGTGTGTGATCTGCCACGTGATCAGTGCATGATAGCCACGTGATCAGTGCATGATCAGTCACGTGAACAGTGCATGATCAGTCACGTAATCAGTGTATGATCAGCCACGTGATCAGTGCATGATCAATTACGTGATCAGTGCATGATCAGTCACGTGACCAGTACATGGTAGCTATGTGATCATTGTATGATCAGCCACGTTATCAGTGCATTATAGCCACGTGATCAGTGCATGATCAGTCACGTGAACAGTGCATGATCAGTCACGTGATCAGTGCATGATCAATTACGTTACCATTGCATGATCAGTCACATGACCAGTACATGTTAGCTATGTGATCATTGTATGATCAGCCACGTTATCAGTGCATGATAGCCACGTGATCAGTGCATGATCAGTCACGTGAACAGTGCATGATCAGTCACGTGATCAGTGCATGATCAATTACGTTACCATTGCATGATCAGTCACATGACCAGTACATGTTAGCTATGTGATCATTGTATGATCAGCCACGTTATCAGTGCATGATAGCCACGTGATCAGTGCATGATCAGTCACGTGAACAGTGCATGATCAGTCAAGTGATCAGTGCATGATCAGTCACTTGATCAGTGCATGATCAATTACGTTACCATTGCATGATCAGTCACGTGAACAGTACATGTTAGCTACGTGGTCATAGCACGATCAGCCACGTGAGCACTGCATGATAGACACGTGATCAGTGCATGATCAGCTACATGAGCAGTTTATGATCAGCCACGTGATCAGTGTATGATCAGTCACGTGATCAGTGTATGATCATCCACGTGATGAGTGCATGTGGAGACATGTAATCAATGCATGATAGCTCCGTGATCAGTGCATGATCAGTCCCGTGATCAGTGTATGATCAGCCACGTGATCAGTGCATGATAGCCACGTGATCAGTGCATGATCAGTTACATGAGCAGTGTATGATCAGCCACGTGATCAGTGCATGGTCAGTTACATGAACAGTGTATGATCAGCCACGGGATCAGTGTATGATCAGCCACGTGATCAGTGCATGAGTGCCACGTGATCAGTGCATGATCAGTCACGTGACAGGTGTGTGATCAGCCATGTGATCAGTGCATGAGTGCCACGGTATCAGTGCATGATCAGCCACGTGATCAGTGCATGATAGCCAGGTGATCATTGCAGGATAGCCACGTGATCAGTGTATGATCAGCCAGGTGATCAGTGAATGATAGCTAGTGATCAGTTCATGATTAGTCACGTGATCTGTGCATGACCTGGCAGGAGATTCGTGTATGATCAGCCACGTGAACAGTGCATGATAGCCACGTGATCACTGCATGATCTGTCAGATGACCAGTGTATGATCATCCCCGTGATCAGTGCATGGGCAGTCATGTGATCAGTGCATGATATAGACGTGATCAGTGCATGATTAGTCTCGTGATCAGTGTATGATCAGCCACGTGATCAGTGCATGATAGCCAGGTTATCAGTGCATGATCAGTCACGTGATACGGGTGTGATCAGCCACGTGATCAGTGCATGATAGCCACGTGATCAGTGCATGATAGCCACGTGATTACTTCATGAGTAGTCACGTGATCTGTGCATGACCAGGCACGTGATCAGTGTGTGATCTGCCACGTGATCAGTGCATGATAGCCACGTGATCAGTGCATGATCTGTCAACTGAACAGTGCATGATCAGTCACGTGATCAGTGTATGATCAATTACGTGATCAGTGCATGATCAGTCACGTGACCAGTACATGGTAGCTATGTGATCATTGTATGATCAGCCACGTGATCAGTGCATGATAGCCACGTGATCAGTGCATGATCTGTCACGTGATCAGTGCATGATCTGTCACGTGAACAGTGCATGATCAATTACGTGATCAGTGCATGATCAGTCACGTGACCAGTACATGGTAGCTATGTGATCATTGTATGATCAGCCACGTTAGCAATGCATGATAGCCACGTGATCAGTGCATGATCAGTCACGTGATCAGTGCATGATCAATTACGTTACCATTGCATGATCAGTCACGTGAACAGTATATGTTAGCTACGTGATCATTGCACGATCAGCCACGTGAGCACTGCATGATAGACACGTGATCAGTGCATGATCAGCTACATGAGCAGTTTATGATCAGCCACGTGATCAGTGTATGATCAGTCACGTGATCAGTGTATGATCAGCCACGTGATCAGTGCATGAGTGCCACGTGATCAGTGCATGATCAGTCACGTGACAGGTGTGTGATCAGCCATGTCATCAGTGCATGAGTGCCACGTGATCAGTGCATGATCAGTCACGTGACAGGTGTGTGATCAGCCATGTGAACAGTGCATGTTCAGCCACGATATCAGTGCATGATAGCCACGTGATCAGTGCATGATCAGTTACATGAGCAGTGTATGATCAGCCACGTGATCAGTGCATGGTCAGTTACATGAACAGTGCATGATCAGCCACGTGACAGGTGTGTGATCAGCCATGTGAACAGTGCATGTTCAGCCACGATATCAGTGCATGATAGCCACGTGATCAGTGTATGATCAGCCACGTGATCAGTGTATGATCAGCCACGTGATCAGTGCATGAGTGCCACGTGATCAGTGCATGATCAGTCACGTGACAGGTGTGTGATCAGCCATGTGATCAGTGCATGAGTGCCACGTGATCAGTGCATGATCAGTCACGTGACAGGTGTGTGATCAGCCATGTGAACAGTGCATGTTCAGCCACGATATCAGTGCATGATAGCCACGTGATCAGTGCATGATCAATTACGTGATCAGCGCATGATCAGTCACGTGACCAGTACATGGTAGCTACGTGATCATTGCATGATCAGCCACGTGATCAGTGCATGATAGCCACGTGATCAGTGCATGATAGCCACGTGATCCGTGCATGATAGCCGACGTGATCACTTCATGAGTAATCACGTGATCTGTGCATGACCAGGCACGTGATCAGTCTATGATCAGCCACGTGATCAGTGCATGATAGCCACGTGATCAGTGCATGATCAGTCATGTGAACAGTGCATGATCAGTCACGTGATCAGTGTATGATCAGCCACATGATCAGTGCATGATCAATTACGTGACCAGTGCATGATCAGTCACGTGACCAGTACATGGTAGCTACGTGATCATTGCATGATCAGCCACGTGATCAGTGCATGATAGCCACGTGATCAGTGCATGAGAGCCACGTGATCAGTGCATGATCAGTCACGTGATACATGTGTGATCAGCAACGTGATCAGTGCATGATGCGCCACGTGACCAGTGCAGGATCAATTACGTAATCAGTGCATGATCAGTCACGTGACCAGTACATGGTTGCTAGGTGATCATTTCATGATCAGCCACGTGAGCAGTGCATGATCATTTATGTGATCTGTGCATGATCAGTCACGTGACCAGTATATGGTGCTATGTGATCATTGCATGAACCAGCCACGTGAGGAGTGCATGATAGCCACGTGATGTGTGCATGATCAGTTAGGTGAGCAGAGTATGATCAGCCACGTGATCACTGCATGAGTGCCACGTGATCAGTGCATTATCAGTCACGTGACAGGTGTGTGATCAGCCATATGAACAGTGCATGTTCAGCCACGTGAGCAGTGCATGATAGCCACGTGATCAGTGCATGATCAATTACGTGATCAGTGCATGATCAGTCACGTGACCAGTACATGGTAGCTACGTGATCATTGCATGTTCAGCCACGTGATCAGTGCATGATAGCCACGTGATCATTGCATGATAGCCACGTGATCAGTGCATGATCAGCCAGGTGATCAGTGCATGATAGCTACGTGATCAGTTCATGATTAGTCACGTGATCTGTGCATGACCAGGCAGGTGATCAGTGCATGATAGCCACGTGATCATTGCATGATAGCCACGTGATCAGTGCATGATCAGCCACGTGATCAGTGCATGATCAGTCACGTGATAAGTGCATGATCAGCCACGTGATCAGTGCATGACCAGGCACGTGATCAGTGTATGACCAGCCAAGTGATCAGTGCATGACAGCCACGTGATCAGTGCATGATCAGTCACGTGATCAGTGTATGATCAGCCACGTGATCAGTGCATGATCAGTCACGTGATCAGTGCATGGTCAGTCACGTGATCATTGCATGATCAGTCACGTGATCAGTGCATGATCAATTACGTGATCAGTACTTGATCAGTCACGTGACCAGTACATGGTAGCTACGTGATCATTGCATGATCAGCCACGTTGTCAGTGCATGATAGCCACGTGATCAGTGCATGATAGCCACGTGATCAGTGCACGATAGCCGACGTGATCACTTCATGAGTAATCACGTGATCTGTGCATTACCATGCACGTGATCAGTGTATGATCAGCCTCGTGATCAGTGCATGATAGCCACGTGATCAGTGCATGATCAGTCATGTGAACAGTGCATGATCAGTCACGTGATCAGTGTATGATCAACCACGTGATCAGTGCATGATCAATTACGTGACCAGTGCATGATCAGTCAGGTGACCAGTACATTGTAGCTATGTGATCATTGTATTATCAGCCACGTTAGCAGTGCATGATAGCCACGTGATCAGTGCATGATCAGTCACGTGATCAGGGCATGATCAGTCACGTGATCAGTGCATGATCAATTACGTTACCATTGCATGATCAGTCACGTGACCAGTATATGTTAGCTACGTGATCATTGTAGGATCAGCCACGTGAGCACTGCATGATAGACACGTGATCAGTGCATGATCAGTCAAGTATTCAGTGCGTGAACAGTCACGTGATCAGTGCATGAAGAGCCACGTGACGAGTATTTGGTTGCTACATGATCATTGCATGATCAGCCACGTGAGCAGTGCATGATAGCCACGTGAGCAGTGCATGTTCAGTCACGTGATCAGTACATGATCAGTCACGTGAACAGTGCATGATCATTTACGTGATCAGTGCATGATCAGTCACGTGATACGTGTGTGATCAGCCACGTGATCAGTGTATGATATCCACGTGATCAGTGCATGATAGCCACGTGATCAGTGCATGAGAGCCACGTGATCAGTTCATGATCAGTCTCGTGATACATGTGTGATCAGCCACGTGATCAGTGCATGATGAGCCACGTGATCAGTGCAGGATCAATTACTTGATCAGTGCATGATCCGTCACGTGACCAGTACATGGTTGCTACGTGATCATTGCATGTTCAGCCACATAAGCAGAGCATAATAGCCACGTGGTCAGTGCATGATCAGACACGAGATTAGTGCATTATCAGTCACGTGACCAGGGTATGATGAGCCAAGTGATCAGTGCATGATCAGCCACATGATCAGTTCATGATAAGTCACCTGATCAGTGCATGATCAATTACGTGATCAGTGCATGATCACCCACGTGACCAGTACATGGGAGCTATGTGATCATTGCATGATCAGCCATGTGAGCAGTGCATGATAGCCACGTGATCACTGCATGATCAGTTTTGGGAGCAGAGTATGATCAGCCACTTGATAAGTGCATTATAGCCAAGTGATCACTGCATGATCTGTCAGATGATCAGTGTATGATCATCCACATGATCAGTGCATGGTAGTCATGTGATCAGTGCGTGATATAGCCGTGATCAGTGCATGATCAGTCTCGTGATCAGTGTATGACCAACCAGGTGATCAGTGCACGATAGCCAGGTAATGAGTGCATGATAGCCAGATGATCAGTGCATTATCAGTCACGTGATCAGTGTATGATCAGACAAGTAATCAGTGCATGATAGCCACGTGTTCATTGCATGATAGCCACGTGATCAGTGCATGGTCAGTCACGAGATCAGTGCATGATCAGTCACGTGACCAGTGTATGATCAGCCAAGTGATCAGTGCATTATCAGCCACATGATCAGTGCATGATCATTTACGTGGTCAGTGCATGATCAGTCACGTGACCAGTACATGGTAGCTACGTGATCATTGAATGATCAGCCACGTGAGTCGTGCATGATAGCCACGAGATCAGTGCATGATCAGTCACGTGATCAGTGCAGGATCACTCACGTGAACAGTGCATAATAAGTCACCGATCAGTGCATGATCAATTACGTGATCATTGCATGATCAGTCACGTGATCAGTGCATGATCAATTACGTTACCATTGCATGATCAGTCACGTGACCAGTACATGTTAGCTATGTGATCATTGTATGATCAGCCACGTGATCAGTGCATGATATCCAAGTGATCAGTGCATGATCAATCACGTGATCAGTGTATGATCAGCCACGTGAACAGTGCATGCTCAGTCACGTGATCAGGGCCTGCTGAGCTGCGTGATTACTGTCTGCTCATCTGCTTGACAATTGCCAGCTGAGCTGCACGATTCCTGCCTGTCATCTCCTTGACAATTGCCACCTGTGCTGCGTAATTCCTGCCTGCTCATCTACTTGATTATTGCCAGCTGAGCAGCATGATTTCTCAGAGCTGACTTCCATGATCATTGCCTGCTGATTGATTCCTGCCTACTCAGCTCTTTTTTCATTGCCTCCAGAGGCACATGATCAGTGTATGACACCAAACATGATCAGCACATGATCAGTCACATGATCAATGCATGATAAGCCAGGTGATCAGTGCATGATCAATTACGTGATCAGTGCATGATCAGTCATGTGACTAGTACATCGTAGCTGCGTGATCATTGCATGAATAGCCAATTGAGCAGTGCATGATAGCCACGTGATCAGTGCATGGTCAGCCACGTGATCAGTGCATCATCAGCCAAGTGATCAGTGCATGATCAATTACGTGATCAGTGCATGATCAGTCACGTGACCAGTACATGGTAGCTACGTGATCATTGCATGATCAGCCACGTGATCAGTGCATGATAGCCAGGTGATCAGTGCATGATCAGTCACGTTATACGGGTGTGATCAGCCACGTGATCAGTGCATGATAGCCACGTGATCAGTGCATGATAGCCACGTGATTACTTCATGAGTAGTCACGTGATCTGTGCATGACCAGGCACGTGATCAGTGTGTGATCCGCCACGTGATCAGTGCATGATAGCCACGTGATCAGTGCATGATCAGTCACGTGAACAGTGCATGATCAGTCACGTGATCAGTGTATGATCAGCCACGTGATCAGTGCATGATCAATTACGTGATCAGTGCATGATCAGTCACGTGACCAGTACATGGTAGCTATGTGATCATTGTATGATCAGCCACGTTAGCAATGCATGATAGCCACGTGATCAGTGCATGATCAGTCACGTGATCAGTGCATGATCAGTCACATGATCAGTGCATGATCAATTACGTTACCATTGCATGATCAGTCACATGACCAGTACATGTTAGCTATGTGATCATTGTATGATCAGCCACGTTAGCAGTGCATGATAGCCACGTGATCAGTGCATGATCAGTCACGTGAACAGTGCATGATCAGTCAAGTGATCAGTGCATGATCAGTCACTTGATCAGTGCATGATCAATTACGTTACCATTGCATGATCAGTCACGTGAACAGTACATGTTAGCTACGTGGTCATAGCACGATCAGCCACGTGAGCACTGCATGATAGACACGTGATCAGTGCATGATCAGCTACATGAGCAGTTTATGATCAGCCACGTGATCAGTGTATGATCAGTCACGTGATCAGTGTATGATCATCCACGTGATGAGTGCATGTGGAGACATGTAATCAATGCATGATAGCTCCGTGATCAGTGCATGATCAGTCCCGTGATCAGTGTATGATCAGCCACGTGATCAGTGCATGAGTGCCACGTGATCAGTGCATGATCAGTCACGTGACAGGTGTGTGATCAGCCATGTGAACAGTGCATGTTCAGCCACGAGATCAGTGCATGATAGCCACGTGATCAGTGCATGATCAGTTACATGAGCAGTGTATGATCAGCCACGTGATCAGTGCATGGTCAGACACGTGAACAGTGTATGATCAGCCACGGGATCAGTGCATGATATCCAAGTGATCAGTGCATGATCAATCACGTGATCAGTGTATGATCAGCCACGTGAACAGTGCATGCTCAGTCACGTGATCAGGGCCTGCTGAGCTGCGTGATTACTGTCTGCTCATCTGCTTGACAATTGCCAGCTGAGCTGCACGATTCCTGCCTGTCATCTGCTTGACAATTGCCAGCTGTGCTGCGTAATTCCTGCCTGCTCAGCTGCTTGATTATTGCCAGCTGAGCAGCATGATTCCTCACAGCTGAGTTCCACGATTAGTGCCTGCTGCCTGTTTGATTCGTGCCTACTCAGCTCTTTGTTTATTGCCTCCAGAGGCACATGATCAGTGTATGATAGCAAACATGATCAGCGCATGATCAGTCACATGATCAGCGCCATTAAGTCACGTGATCACTACATTATAGTCAGGTGATCAGTCCAGGCTCAGTCACGGTATCAGTGCATGATCAGCCACGTGATCAGTGCATGATAGCCACGTGATCATTGCATGATAGCCACGTGATCAGTGCATGATCAGCCAGGTGATCAGTGCATGATAGCTACGTGATCAGTTCATGATTAGTCACGTGATCTGTGCATGACCAGGCAGGTGATCAGTGCATGATAGCCACGTGAGCAGTGCATGATCAGCCACGTGATCAGTGCATGATCAGTCACGTGATAAGTGCATGATCAGCCACGTGATCAGTGCATGACCAGGCACGTGATCAGTGTATGACCAGCCAAGTGATCAGTCCATGACAGCCACGTGATCAGTGCATGATCAGTCACGTGATCAGTGTATGATCAGCCACGTGATCAGTGCATGATCAGCCACATGATCAGTGCATGATCAATTACGTGATCAGTGCATGATCAGTCACGTGACCAGTACATGGTAGCTAGGTGATCACTGCATGATCAGCCACGTGAGCCGTGCATGATAGCCACGAGATCAGTGCATGATCAATTACCTGATCAGTGCATGATCACTCACGTGACCAGTACTTGGTAGCTACGTGATCATTGCATGATCAGCCACGTGAGCAGTGCATGATAGCCACGTGATCAGTGCAAGATCAGTTTCGGGAGCAGAGTATCATCAGCCACTTGATCAGTGCATGATAGCCACGTGATCACTGCATGATCTGTCAGATGATCAGTGTATGATCATCCCCGTGATCAGTGCATGGGCAGTCATGTGATCAGTGCATGATATAGACGTGATCAGTGCATGATCAGTCTCGTGATCAGTGTATGATCAACCACGTGATCAGTGCATGATAGCCAGGTAAGGAGTGCATGATAGCCAGATGATCAGTGCATTATCAGTCACGTGATCAGTGTATGATCAGCCAAGTAATCAGTGCATGATAGCCAACTGATCAGTGCATAATCAGTCACGTGATCAGTGCATGGTCAGTCACGTGATCATTGCATGATCAGTCACGTGATCAGTGCATGATCATTTACGTGATCAGTGCATGATCAGTCATGTGACCAGTACATGGTAGCTGCGTGATCATTGCGTGATCAGCACGTGAGCAGTGCATGATCAGTCTTGTAACCAGTACATGGTAGCTGCATGACCATTGCATGATCAGCCACGTGAGCAGTGCAAGATAGCCACGTGATCAGTGCATGATCAATTACGTGATCAGTGCATGATCAGCCACGTGATCAGTGCATGATAGCCAGGTGATCAGTGCATGATCAGTCACGTGATATGGGTGTGATCAGCCATGGATCAGTGCATGATAGCACGTGATCAGTGCATGATAGCCACGTGATTACTTCATGAGTAGTCACGTGATCTGTGCATGACCAGGCACGTGATCAGTGTGTGAACCGCCACGTGATCAGTGCATGATAGCCACGTGATCAGTGCATGATCAGTCACGTGAAGTGCATGATCAGTCACGTGATCAGTGTATGATCAGCCACGTGATCAGTGCATGATCAATTACGTGATCAGTGGCATGATCAGTCACGTGACCAGGACATGGTAGTATGTGATCATTGTATGATCAGCCACGTTAGCAATGCATGATAGCCACGTGATCAGTGCATGATCAGTCACGTGATCAGTGCATGATCAGTCATGTGATCAGTGCATGATCAATTACGTGATCAGTGCATGATCAGCCACGTGATCAGTGCATGATAGCCAGGTGATGAGTGCATGATCAGTCACGTGATATGGGTGTGATCAGCCATGAGATCAGTGCATGATAGCCACGTGATCAGTGCATGATAGCCACGTGATTACTTCATGAGTAGTCACGTGATCTGTGCATGACCAGGCACGTGATCAGTGTGTGAACCGCCACGTGATCAGTGCATGATAGCCACGTGATCAGTGCATGATCAGTCACGTGAACAGTGCATGATCAGTCACGTGATCAGTGTATGATCAGCCACGTGATCAGTGCATGATCAATTACGTGATCAGTGCATGATCAGTCACGTGACCAGTACATGGTAGCTATGTGATCATTGTATGATCAGCCACGTTAGCAATGCATGATAGCCACGTGATCAGTGCATGATCAGTCACGTGATCAGTGCATGATCAGTCACGTGATCAGTGCATGATCAATTACGTTACCATTGCATGATCAGTAACGTGACCAAGTACATGTTAGCTATGTGATCATTGTATGATCAGCCACGTTAGCAGTGTATGATAGCCACGTGATCAGTGCATGATCAGCCACGTGAACAGTGCATGATCAGTCAAGTGATCAGTGCATGATCAGTCACTTGATCAGTGCATGATCAATTACGTTACCATTGCATGATCAGTCACGTGAACAGTACATGTTAGCTACGTGATCATTGCACGATCAGCCACGTGAGCACTGCATGATAGACACGTCATCAGTGCATGATCAGTCACGTGACCAGTACATGGTAGCTATGTGATCATTGTATGATCAGCCATGTTAGCAATGCATGATAGCCACGTGATCAGTGCATGATCAATCACGTGATCAGTGCATGATCAGTCACATGATCAGTGCATGATCAATTACGTTACCATTGCATGATCAGTCATGTGACCAGTACATGTTAGCTATGAGATCATTGTATGATCAGCGACGTTAGCAGTGCATGATAGCCACGTGATCAGTGCATGATCAGTCACGTGAACAGTGCATGATCAGTCACGTGATCAGTGCATGATCAATTACGTGATCAGTACTTGATCAGTCACGTGACCAGTACATGGTAGCTACGTGATCATTGCATGATCAGCCACGTGATCAGTGCATGATAGCCACGTGATCAGTGCATGATAGCCACGTGATCAGTGCATGATAGCCGACGTGATCACTTCATGAGTAATCACGTGATCTGTGCATGACCATGCACATGATCAGTGTATGATCAGCCTCGTGATCAGTGCATGATAGCCACGTGATCAGTGGCATGATCAGTCATGTGAACAGTGCATGATCAGTCACGTGATCAGTGTATGATCAACCACGTGAGCAGTTCATGATCAGTCACGTATCAGGGCATGATCAGTCACGTGATCAAGTGATGATCAAATTACGTTACCATTGCAATGATCAGTCACGTGACCAGTATATGTTAGCTACGTGATCATTGTAGGATCAGCCACGTGAGCACTGCATGATAGACACGTGATCAGTGCATGATCAGTCAAGTATTCAGGCGTGAACAGTCACGTGATCAGTGCATGAAGAGCACGTGACGAGTAATTGGGTTGCTACATGATCATTGCATGATCAGCCACGTGAGCAGTGCATGATAGCCACGTGAGCAGTGCATGTTCAGTCACGTGATCAGTACATGATCAGTCACGTGAACAGTGCATGATCATTTACGTGATCAGTGCATGATCAGTCACGTGATACGTGTGTGATCAGCCACGTGATCAGTGTATGATATCCACGTGATCAGTGCATGATAGCCACGTGATCAGTGCATGAGAGCCACGTGATCAGTTCATGATCAGTCTCGTGATACATGTGTGATCAGCCACGTGATCAGTGCATGATGAGCCACGTGATCAGTGCAGGATCAATTACTTGATCAGTGCATGATCCGTCACGTGACCAGTACATGGTTGCTACGTGATCATTGCATGATCAGCCACATAAGCAGAGCATAATAGCCACGTGGTCAGTGCATGATCAGTCACGAGATTAGTGAATTATCAGTCACGTGACCAGGGTATGATGAGCCAAGTGATCAGTGCATGATCAGCCACATGATCAGTTCATGATAAGTCACCTGATCAGTGCATGATCAATTACGTGATCAGTGCATGATCACCCACGTGACCAGTACATGGGAGCTATGTGATCATTGCATGATCAGCCATGTGAGCAGTGCATGATAGCCACGTGATCACTGCATGATCAGTTTCGGGAGCAGAGTATGATCAGCCACTTGATAAGTGCATTATAGCCAAGTGATCACTGCATGATCTGTCAGATGATCAGTGTATGATCATCCACATGATCAGTGCATGGTAGTCATGTGATCAGTGCGTGATATAGCCGTGATCAGTGCATGATCAGTTTCGTGATCAGTGTATGACCAACCAGGTGATCAGTGCACGATAGCCAGGTAATGAGTGCATGATAGCCAGATGATCAGTGCATTATCAGTCACGTGATCAGTGTATGATCAGACAAGTAATCAGTGCATGATAGCCACGTGTTCATTGCATGATAGCCACGTGATCAGTGCATGGTCAGTCACGAGATCAGTGCATGATCAGTCACGTGACCAGTGTATGATCAGCCAAGTGATCAGTGCATTATCAGCCACATGATCAGTGCATGATCATTTACGTGGTCAGTGCATGATCAGTCACGTGACCAGTACATGGTAGCTACGTGATCATTGAATGATCAGCCACGTGAGTCGTGCATGATAGCCACGAGATCAGTGCATGATCAGTCACGTGATCAGTGCAGGATCACTCACGTGATCAGTGCATGATCAATTACGTTACCATTGCATGATCAGTCACGTGACCAGTACATGTTAGCTATGTGATCATTGTATGATCAGCCACGTGATCAGTGCATGATATCCAAGTGATCAGTGCATGATCAATCACGTGATCAGTGTATGATCAGCCACGTGAACAGTGAATGCTCAGTCACGTGACCAGGGCCTGCTGAGCTGCGTGATTACTGTCTGCTCATCTGCTTGACAATTGCCAGCTGAGCTGCACGATTCCTGCCTGTCATCTCCTTGACAATTGCCACCTGTGCTGCGTAATTCCTGCCTGCTCATCTACTTGATTATTGCCAGCTGAGCAGCATGATTTCTCAGAGCTGAGTTCCATGATCATTGCCTGCTGATTGATTCCTGCCTACTCAGCTCTTTTTTCATTGCCTCCAGAGGCACATGATCAGTGTATGACACAAAACATGATCAGCACATGATCAGTCACATGATCAATGCATGATAAGCCAGGTGATCAGTGCATGATCAATTACGTGATCAGTGCATGATCTGTCATGTGACTAGTACATCGTAGCTGCGTGATCATTGCATGAATAGCCAACTGAGCAGTGCATGATAGCCACGTGATCAGTGCATGGTCAGCCACGTGATCAGTGCATCATCAGCCAAGTGATCAGTGCATGATCAATTACGTGATCAGTGCATGATCAGTCACGTGACAGTAATGGTAGCTACGTGATCATTGCATGATCAGCCACGTGATCAGTGCATGATAGCCAGGTGACCAGTGCATGATCAGTCACGTTATACGGTGTGATCAGCCACGTGATCAGTGCATGATAGCCACGTGATCAGTGCATGATAGCCACGTGATTACTTCATGAGTAGTCACGTTCGTGATCTGTGAATAGACACGGCACGTGATCCCAGTGTGTGATCGTCCAACACCTCCCCCTCCTC
>NW_020190455.1:0-8186 GCF_002263795.3 Bos taurus
CAGTCACGTGACCTGTACATGGTTGCTACGTGATCATTGCATGATCAGCCACGTGAGCAGAGCATGATAGCCACGTGATCAGTGCGTGATCAGTCACGTGAGTACATGATCAGTCACGTGAACAGTGCATGATCATTTACGTGATCTGTGCAAGATCAGTCACGTGACCAGTATATGGTAGCTACGTGAACATTGCATGACCAGCCAGGTGAGAAGTGCATGATAGCCACCTGATGTGTGCATGATCATTTACGTGAGCAGAATATGATCAGCCACGTGATCAGTGTATGAGTGCCACGTGATCAGTGCATGATCAGTCACGTGACAGGTGTGTGATCAGCCACGTGAACAGTGCATGTTCAGCCACGTGATCAGTGCATGATATCCACGTGATCAGTGCATGATCAGTTACGTGAACAGTGTATGATCAGCCACGTGAGCAGTGCATGGTCAGACACGTGAACAGTGTATGATCAAACACGTGATCAGTGCATGATATCCACGTGATCAGTGCATGATCAGTCTCGTGAACAGTGCATGATAAGTCACCTGATCAGTGTATGATCAATTACGTGATCAGTGCATGATCACTCACGTGACCAGTACATGGTAGCTACGTGATCATTGCATGATCAACCACGTGAGCAGTGCTGATAGCTGCGTGATCACTGCATGATCTGTGACATGATCAGTGTACGTTTATCCACGTGATCAGTGCATGGGCAGTCAGGTGATCAGTGCATGATACAGACGTGATCAGTGCAAGATCAGTCTCGTGATCAGTGTATGATCAACCACGTGATCAGTGCACGATAGCAGGTAATGAGTGCAGGATAGCCAGATGATCAGGGCATTATCAGTCACGTGATCAGTGTATGATCAGCCAAGTAAACAGTGCATGATTGCCAACTCATCAGTGCATGATCAATTACGTCATCAGTGCATGATCAGTCACGTGACCAGTACATGGTAGCTGCGTGATCAGTGTATGACCAGCCAAGTGATCAGTGCATGATAGCCACGTGATCAGTGCATGATCAGTCACGTGATCAGTGCATGATCAGTCACGTGATCAGTGCATGATCAGCCACATGATCAGTGCATGATCAATTACATCATCAGTGCATGATCAGTCACGTGACCAGTACATGGTAGCTGCGTGATCATTGCATGATCAGCCAAGTGATCAGTGCATGATAGCCACGTGATCAGTGCATGATCAGTCACGTGATCAGTGCATGATTATTCACGTTATCAGTGCATGATCAGCCACGTGATCAGTGCATGATCAATTACGTGATCAGTGCATGATCAGTCACGTGTCAGGCATGACGCACGTATCATTGCATATCAGTATGTTGTGTTGATAAGCCACGTGATCAGCTGGCATGATATCCACGTATCAGTGAATGATAGCCACGTGATTAGTACATGATAGCAACGTGATCATGCATGATCAGTCACGTGATACGTGTGTGATCAGCCACGTGATCGTGCATGATGAGTCAGGTGATCAGTGCGGGAATTAATTACGTGATCAGTGCATGATCAGTCACGTGACAGTACATGGTTGCTACGTAATCATTGCATGATCAGCCACGTGATCAGTGCATGATAGCCACGTGATCAGTGCATGATCAGTCATGTGTATTCGTGTGTGATAAGCCACGTGTCATCAGTGCATGATGATATCCACGTGATCAGTTGAATGATAGCCACGTGATTAGTACATGATAGCAACTGATCAGTGCATGATCAGTCACGTGATATGTGTGTATCAGCCACGTGATCAGTGCATGATGAGTCAGGTGATTCAGTGCGGGGGATTAATTACGTGATCAGTGCATGATCAGTCACGTACCAGTACATGGTTGCTTCGTGATCATTGCATGATCAGCCACGTGAGCAGTGCATGATAGCCACGTGATCAGTGCGTGATCAGTCACGTGATAGTACATGATCAGTCACGTGAACAGTGCATGATCATTTACGTGATCTGTGCATGATCAGTCACGTGACCAGTATATGGTAGCTACGTGAACATTGCATGACCAGCCAGGTGAGAAGTGCATGATAGCCACCTGATGTGTGCATGATCATTTACGTGAGCAGAATATGATCAGACACGTGATCAGTGCATGAGTGCCACGTGATCAGTGCATGATCAGCCACGTGACAGGTGTGTGATCAGCCACGTGAACAGTGCATGTTCAGCCACGTGATCAGTGCATGATATCCACGTGATCAGTGCATGATCAGTTACGTGAACAGTGTATGATCAGCCATGTGAGCAGTGCATGCTCAGACACGTGAACGGTGTATGATCAAACACGTGATCAGTGCATGATATCCACGTGATCAGTGCATGATCAGTATTGTGAACAGTGCATGATAAGTCACCTGATCAGTGTATGATCAATTACGTGATCAGTGCATGATCACTCACGTGACCAGTACATGGTAGCTACGTGATCATTGCATGATCAGCCACGTGAGCAGTGCATGATAGCCGCGTGATTACTGCATGATCTGTGACATGATCAGTGTATGTTTATCCACGTGATCAGTGCATGGGCAGTCAGGTGATCAGTGCATGATACAGACGTGATCAGTGCAAGATCAGTCTCGTGATCAGTGTATGATCAACCACGTGATCAGTGCACGATAGCCAGGTAATGAGTGCAGGTTAGCCAGATGATCAGGGCATTATCAGTCACGTGATCAGTGTATGATCAGCCAAGTAATCAGTGCATGATTGCCAACTCATCAGTGCATGATCAGTCACGTGATCAGTGCATGGTCAGTCACGTGATCAGTGCATGATAGCCACGTGATCAGTGCATGATCAGTACGTGAGCAGTGTATGATCAGCCACGTGATCAGTGCATGGTCAGACACGTGAACAGTGTATGATCAACCAGGTGATCAGTGCATGATATCCAAGTGATCAGTGCATGATCAATCACGTGATCAGTGTATGATCAGCCACGTGAACAGTGCATGCTCAGTCACGTGATCAGGGCATGCTGAGCTGCGTGATTACTGTCTGCTCATCTGCTTGACAATTGCCAGCTGACTGCACGATTCCTGCTGTCATCTGCTTGACAATTGCCAGCTGTGCTGCGTAATTCCTGCCTGCTCAGCTGCTTGATTATTGCCAGCTGAGCAGCTATGATTCCTCACAGCTGAAGTTCCATGATTATTGCCTGCTGACTCTGTTTTGATTCGTGCCTACTCAGCTCTTTGTTATTGCCTCCAGAGGCACATGATCAGCTGTATGATAGCCAAACATGAATCAGCGCATGATCAGTGCACATGATCAGCGACATTAGTCACGTGATCCCACTACATGATAGTCATGTGATCAGTCCCATGCTCGTCACGGTATCAATGTCGATGATCAGGCCACGTGATCAGGTGCACATGATCTGTCATAATGATTAGTGTATGATCATACCACGGGAATCAGTGCATGATCACAGCCCACATGATCAGTGCATAATCCCAATTAACGTCATCGACGTGCGATGACTACAGTCACGTGACCAGTACTGGTAGCTGCTGTGATCAGAGTATGACGCAGCCATGGTGTATCAGTGCATGATAGCCAGTGATCAGTGCATGATCAGTCACGTGATCAGTGCATGATCAGTCACGTGATCAGTGCATGATCAGCCACGTGATCAGTGCATATCAATTATGTCATCAGTGCATGATCAGTCACGTGACCAGTACATGGTAGCTGCGTGATCAGAGTATGACCAGCCAAGTGATCAGTGCATGATAGCCACGTGATCAGTGCATGATCAGTCACGTGATCAGTGCATGATCATCAGTGATCAGTGCATGATCAGCCACATGATCAGTGCATGATCAATTACGTCATCAGTGCATGATAGTCACTGACCAGTATATATAGTGGTGATCATGCATGATCAGCCAAGTTAGCAGTGCATGATAGCCACGATCAGTGCATATCAGTCAGTGATCAGTGCATGATTATTCACGTGTTAGTGCATGATCAGCCACGTGATCAGTGCATGATCAATTACGTGATCAGTGCATGATCAGTCACGTGACCAGTACATTGTAGCTACGTGATCATTGCATGATCGCCAGTGATCAGTGCATGATAGACGTGATCAGTGCATGATCAGTCATGTGATACGTTGTGATCGGCCACGTGATCAGTGCATGATATCCACGTGATCAGTGAATGATAGCACGTGATAGTGCATGATAGCCAGTGATCAGTGCATGATCAGTCACGTGATACGTGTGGGACAGCGACGTGATCAGTGCATGATGAGTCAGGTGATCAGTGCAGGTTTAATTACGTGATCATGATGATCAGTCCGTGACCAGTACATGGTTGCTACGTGATCATTGCATGATCAGCCACGTGAGCAGATCTGCTATGATAGCCACTGTCGATCAGTGCGATGATTCAGTCACGTGATCAGTGCATGATCAGCCACGTGATCAGTGCATGATCAATCACCTGACCAGTATATTGGTAGCTATGTGTTCATTGCATGAACAGCCATGTGATCTGTGCTATGATAGCCACGTGATCACTGCATAATAGCCACATGATCAGTGCATGATCAGTGTCACGTGGATCAGTGATGATCAGTCACGTGACCAGTACATGGTAGCTGCTTGATCAGTGTATGACCAGCCAAGTGATCAGTGTATGATAGCCACGTGATCAGTGCATGATCAGTCACGTGATCAGGGCATGATCAGCCACTGATCATTGCTATGATCAGTCACGGTGACCAGTACATGGTAGCTGCGTGATCATTTTCATGATCAGCCACCTTAGCAGTGCATGATAGCCACGTGATCAGTGCTTGATCAGCCACGTGATCAGTGCATGATCAATTACGTGATCAGTGCAAGATCAGTCACGTGACCAGTGCATGGTAGCTACGTGATCATTGCATGATCAGCCACGTGATCAGTGCATGATAGCCACGTGATCAGTGCATGATAGCCACTTTGATCAGTGCATGATCAGTCACGTGATACAGTGATTGATCAGCCACGTGTCCCGTGCATGATATCACCGTGATCAGTGAATGAGTAGCCCACGTGATCAGTGCATGATAACCACGTTGTCAGTGCATGATCAATCACGTGATCCGTGTGTGATCAGCCACGTGATCCGTGCATGATGAGTCAGGTGATCAATGCAGGATTAATTACGTGATCAGTGTACTGATCAGTCACGTGACCTGTACATGGTTGCTACGTGATCATTTGATGATCAGCCACGTGAGCAGAGCATGATAGCCACGTGATCAGTGCGTGATCAGTCACGTGATCAGTACATGATCAGTCACGTGAACAGTGGCATGATCATTTACGTGATCTGCCGCAAGATCAGTCACAGTGACCAGTATATGGTAGCTACGTGAAACTTGCATGACCAGCCAGGTGAGAAGTGCATTGATAGCCACCTGATGTGTGCATGATCATTTACGTGCAGCAGAATATGATCAGCCACGTGATCAGTGCATGAGTGCCACGTGATCAGTGCATGATCAGTCACGTGACAGGTGTGTGATCAGCCACGTGACAGTGCATGTTCAGCCACGTGATCAGTGCAGATATCCACGTGATCAGTGCATGATCAGTTACGTGAACAGTGTATGATCAGCCACGTGAGCAGTGCATGGTCAGACACGTGAACAGTGTATGGATCAAACAACGTGATAATGCAATGATATCCACGTGATCAGTGGCATGATCAGGTCTCGTGACAGTGGCATGATAAGTCCACTTGGATCAGTGTATGATCAATTACGGTGATCAGTGCATGATCAGTGACCCACGGTGACCAGTACATGGTAGCTACGTGATCATTTGCATGATCAGCCACGTAGCCAGTGCCTGATAGCCTCGTGATCACTGCATGACTTGTGACATGATCAGTGTAATGTTTATTCCACGTGATCATGCATGGGCAGTAAGGTGATCAGTGCATGATACAGACGTGATCAGTGCAAGATCAGTCTCGTGATCAGTGTATGATCAACCACGTGATCAGGGCACGATAGCCAGGTAATGAGTGCACGATAGCCAGATGATCAGTGCATTATCAGTCACGTGATCAGTGTATGATCAGCCAAGTAAACAGTGCATGATTGCCCAACTCATCAGTGCATGATCAGCCCACGTGATCAGTGCATGGGTCAGTCACGTGATCAGTGCATGATCAGCCACCATGATCAGTGCATGATCAATTACGTCATCAGTGCATGATCAGTCACCCGTGACCAGTAATGGTAGCTGCGTGATCATGCATGATCAGCCAAGTGAGCAGTGCATGATTGCCACGTGATCACGTGCATAGATCAGTCCACACTGATCCAGTGCATGATTATTCACGTGTCAGTGCCATGATATCAGTCACGTGACCAGCTTACATGGTAGCTCACGTGAATCATTGCATGATCCACGGCCCACGTGATCAGTGCCATGGATAGCCACGTGATCAGTGCATGATCTAGTCCATCGTGATACGGGTGGTGATAAGCCAGTGATCAGTGCATGATATCCACCATCGTGCATCCGTGCATGGATCATTTAACGGTGAACAGTGTATGATCAGCCTATGTGAAGCAGCTGCCGATGCTCAGTAACACGTGACCGGTGTATGATCAAACACGTGATCAGTGCATGATATCCACGTGATCAGTGCATGATCAGTATTGTGAACAGTGCATGATAAGTCACCTGATCAGTGTATGATCAATTACGTGATCAGTGCATGATCACTCACGTGACCAGTACATGGTAGCTACGTGATCATTGCATGATCAGCCACGTGAGCAGTGCATGATAGCCGCGTGATCACTGCATGATCTGTGACATGATCAGTGTATGTTTATCCACGTGATCAGTGCATGGGCAGTCAGGTGATCAGTGCATGATACAGACGTGATCAGTGCAAGATCAGTCTCGTGATCAGTGTATGATCAACCACGTGATCAGTGCACGATAGCCAGGTAATGAGTGCAGGATAGCCAGATGATCAGGGCATTATCAGTCACGTGATCAGTGTATGATCAGCCAAGTAATCAGTGCATGATTGCCAACTCATCAGTGCATGATCAGTCACGTGATCAGTGCATGGTCAGTCACGTGATCAGTGCATGATAGCCACGTGATCAGTGCATGATCAGTTACGTGAGCAGTGTATGATCAGCCACGTGATCAGTGCATGGTCAGACACGTGAACAGTGTATGATCAACCAAGTGATCAGTGCATGATATCCAAGTGATCAGTGCATGATCAATCACGTGATCAGTGTATGATCAGCCACGTGAACAGTGCATGCTCAGTCACGTGATCAGGGCCTGCTGAGCTGCGTGATTACTGTCTGCTCATCTGCTTGACAATTGCCAGCTGAGCTGCACGATTCCTGCCTGTCATCTGCTTGACAATTGCCAGCTGTGCTGCGTAATTCCTGCCTGCTCAGCTGCTTGATTATTGCCAGCTGAGCAGCATGATTCCTCACAGCTGAGTTCCATGATTATTGCCTGCTGACTGTTTGATTCGTGCCTACTCAGCTCTTTGTTTATTGCTTCCAGAGGCACATGATCAGTGTATGATAGCAAACATGATCAGCGCATGATCAGTCACATGATCAGCGCCATTAAGTCACGTGATCACTACATGATAGTCATGTGATCATCCATGCTCAGTCACCGGTATCAGTGCATGATCAGCCACGTGATCAATGCATGATCTGTCACAATGATTGAGTGTATGATCATCCACGTGATCAGTGCATGATCAGCCACATGATCAGTGCATAATCAATTATGTCATCAGTGCATGATAGTCACGTGACCAGTACATGGTAGCTGCATGATCAGAGTCATGGACCAGCCAAGTGATCAGTGCATGATAGCCACGTGATCAGTGCCATGATCAGTCACGTTGATCAGTGCATGCTCAGTCACGTGATCAGTGCATGATCAGCCACATGATCAGTGCATGATCAATTACGTCATCATGCATGATCAGTCACGTGACCAGTACATGTAGCTGCGTGATCATTGCATGAATCAGCCAAGTTAGCAGTGCATGATAGCCACGTGATCATGCATGATCAGTCACGTGATCAGTGCATGATATTCACGTGTTCAGTGCATGATAGCCACGTGATCAG
>NW_020190456.1:0-53015 GCF_002263795.3 Bos taurus
ATTTTGAGGCCGAGGCCTATTTCTGCGTGAACCACCATGGGAGTGGTAGCGATCAAGGCCAAAAACAAGGAAAAAAAGAGCTCCTCAAGCCTTCAAAAGTGTTTTCAGAGGTTAACAGCATGAGAATGTTGAACCACCCGAATATTGTGAAACTACTGGACGTGTTTGACACGAGGAGACTCTGCTTATAGTAATGGAGTACCTCAGCGGGGGAGACTTTTTCAGCCACTTGCGGCCTAGGCCAGATTTTGAGGCCGAGGCCTATTCTGCGTGAACCACCATGGGAGTGGTAGCGATCAAGGCCAAAAACAAGGAAAAAAAAGAGCTCCTCAAGCCTTCAAAAGTGTTTTCAGAGGTTAACAGCATGAGAATGTTGAACCACCCGAATATTGAGAAACTACTGGACGTGTTTGACACAGGAGACTCTGCTTATAGTAATGGAGTACCTCAGCGGGGGAGACTTTTTCAGCCACTGCGGTAGGCCAGATTTTGAGGACCGAGGCCTGTTCTGCGTGAACCACCAGGTGAGTTAGCGATCAAGGCCACAAGGAAAAGAGCTCCTCAAGCCTCAAAAGTGTTTTCAGAGGTTAACAGCATGAGCATGTTGAACCACCCGAATACTGTGAAACTACTGGAAGTGATTGACACTGAGGAGACTCTGCTGATAGTAATGGAGTACTTCAGCGGGGGAGACTTTTTCAGCCACTGGAGGCCAAAGCCAGAATTTGAGGCCCGAGGCCTGTTCTGCGTGAACCACCAGGCGAGTGGAAGCCATCAAGGCCATTAACAAGGCTAAAGAGGGCTTTTCCAGGATCAAGGAATTCTTTTGAGAGGTTAACAGCAGGAGAAGTTTGAACCACCCGGATATTGTGAAACTCCTAGGAATGATTGGACACTGACGAGACTCTTCTTAGAGGAATGGAGTACCTCAGCGGGGGGACTTTTTCAGCCACTGGTGAGCAAAGCCAGACTTTGAGGCCCGAGGCCCGTGGGCCCAAACCACCATGGAGTGGGCAGGGTAGCGATCAAGGCCAAAAACAAGGGGAAAAAAGAGCTCCTCAAGCCTTCAAAAGTGTTTTCAGAGGTTAACAGCATGAGAATGTTGAACCACCCCGAATATTGTGAAACTATTGGAGTGATTGACACTGAGGAGACTCTGCTTATAGTAAAGAGTACCTCAGCGGGGGAGACTTTTTTAGCCACTGGAGTTCTAAGCCAGACTTTGAGCCCGAGGCCCGTTGGGCCCAAACCACCATGGGAGTGGTAGCGATCGAGCCAAAAACAAGGAAAAAAAAGAGCTCCTTCAAGCCTTCAAAAGTGTTTTTCAGAGGTTAACAGCATGAGAATGTTGAACCACCCCGAATATTGTGAAACTACTGGACGTGTTTGACACAAGGAGACTCTGCTTATACTAAATGGAGTACCTCAGCGGGGGAGACTTTCTCAGCCACTTGCGGCCTAGGCCAGATTTTGAGGACCGAGGCCTATTCTGCGTGAACCACCAGGGGAGTGGTAGCCATCAAGGCCAAAAACAAGGAAAAAAAAGAGCTCCTCAAGCCTTCAAAAGTGTTTTCAGAGGTTAACAGCATGAGAATGTTGAACCACCGAATATTGTGAAACTACTGGACGTGTTTGACACGAGGAGACTCTGCTTATAGTAATGGAGTACCTCAGCGGGGAGACTTTTTCAAGCCACTTGCGGCCTAGGCCCAGATTTTGAGGACCGAGGCCTATTCTGCGTGAACAACCAGGGGAGTGGTAGCCATCAAGGCCATTAACAAGACAAAAGAGAGCTTCTCCAGGATCAGGGAACTCTTTTGAGAGGTTACCAGCATGAGATTGTTGAACCACCCCAATATGGTTGAAACTACTGGAAGTGATTGACACTGAGTAGACTCTGCTTATAGTAATGGAGTACCTCAGCGGGGGAGGTATTTTTCAGACACTGGAGGCCAAAGCCATACTCTGAGGCCCCAGGCCTGTTTTGCCCGAACCACCCCGGGAGTGATAGCCAGCAAGCCCATTAACAAACAAAAATCGAGCCCATTAACAAAACAAAAGAGAGCTTCTCCAGGATCAAGGAACTCTTTTGAGACGTTAACACCATGAGAATGTTGAAAACCACCCCAATATTGTGAAACGACTGGAAGTGACTGACAGACTGGAGACTCTGCTTACAGTAATGGAGTACCTTAGAGGGGGAGACTTTTTCAGCCACTGACGGCCAAAGCCAGATTTTGAGGACCCAGGCCTGTTTCTGCCCGAACCACCAGGTGAGACTTAGCCATCAAGGCCGTTACCAAGACAAAACAGAGCATCTTTCAGCCTCCAAAACTCTTTTCAGAGGTTAACAGCATGAGCATGTTGAACCACCCGAATACTGTGAAACTACTGGAAGTGATTGACAACTGAGGAGACTCTGCTGATAGTAATGGAGTACTTCAAGCGGGGGAGACTTTTTCAGCCACTGGAGGCCAAAGCCAGAATTTGAGGCCCGAGGCCTGTTCTGCATGAACCACCAGGCGAGTGGAAGCCATCAAGGCCATTAACAAGGCTAAAGAGGGCTTTTCCAGGATCAAGGAATTCTTTGAGAGGTAACAGCAGGAGAAGTTTGAACCACACCGGATATTGTGAAACTCCTAGAAGTGATTGACACTGAGGAGACTCTTCTTTAGAGGAATGGAGTACCTCAGCGGGGGGGACTTTTTCAGCCACTGGTGAGCAAAGCCAGACTTTGAGGCCCGAGGCCCGTTGGGCCCAAACCACCATGGGAGTGGTAGCGATCAAGGCCAAAACAAGGGGAAAAAAAGAGCTCCTCAAGCCTTCAAAAGTGTTTTCAGAGGTTAACAGCATGAGAATGTTGAACCACCCGAATATTGTGAAACTACTGGACGTGTTTGACACAAGGAGACTCTGCTTATAGTAATGGAGTACCTCAGCAGGGGAGACTTTTTTAGCCACTGGAGTTCTAAGCCAGACTTTGAGGCCCGAGGCCCGTTGGGCCCAAACCACCATGGGAGTGGTAGCGATCGAGGCCAAAAACAAGGGAAAAAAAAAGAGCTCGTCAAGCCTTCAAAAGTGTTTTCAGAGGTTAACAGCATGAGAAATGTTGAACCACCTGAATATTGTGAAACTACTGGACGTGTTTGACACAAGGAGACCTCTGCTTATAGTAATGGAGTACCTCAGCGGGGAGACTTTCTCAGCCACTTGTGGCCTAGGCCAGATTTTGGAGGACCGAGGCCTATTCTGCGTGAACCACCATGGGAGTGGTAGCGATCCAAGGCCAAAAACAAGGAAAAAAAGAGCTCCTCAAGCCTTCAAAAGTGTTTTCAGAGGTTAACAGCATGAGCATGTTGAACCACCCGAATACTGTGAAACTACTGGAAGTGATTGACACTGAGGAGACTCTGCTGATAGTAATGGAGTACTTCAGCGGGGGAGATTTTTAGCCACTGGAGGCCAAAGCCAGAATTTGAGGCCCGAGGCCTGTTCTGCGTGAACCACCAGGCGAGTGGAAGCCATCAAGGCCATTAACAAGGCTAAAGAGGGCTTTTCCAGGATCAAGGAATTCTTTTGAGAGGTTAACAGCAGGAGAAGTTTGAACCACCCGGATATTGTGAAACTCCTAGAAGTGATTGACACTGACGAGACTCTTCTTAGAGGAATGGAGTACCTCAGCGGGGGGGACTTTTTCAGCCACTGGTGAGCAAAGCCAGACTTTGAGGCCCGAGGCCCGTTGGGCCCAAACCACCATGGGAGTGGTAGCGATCAAGGCCAAAAACAAGGGGAAAAAAAGAGCTCCTCAAGCCTTCAAAAGTGTTTTCAGAGGTTAACAGCATGAGAATGTTGAACCACCCGAATATTGTGAAACTATTGGAGGTGATTGACACTGAGGAGACTCTGCTTATAGTAAAGGAGTACCTCAGCGGGGGAGACTTTTTTAGCCACTGGAGTTCTAAGCCAGACTTTGAGGCCCGAGGCCCGTTGGGCCCAAACCACCATGGGAGTGGTAGCGATCGAGGCCAAAAACAAGGAAAAAAAAAGAGCTCCTCAAGCCTTCAAAAGTGTTTTCAGAGGTTAACAGCATGAGAATGTTGAACCACCCGAATATTGTGAAACTACTGCACGTGTTTGACACAAGGAAACTCTGCTTATAGTAATGGAGTACCTCAGCGGGGGAGACTTTTTCAGCCACTTGCGGCCTAGGCCAGATTTTGAGGGACCGAGGCCTATTCTGCGTGAACCACCATGGGAGTGGTAGCGATCAAGGCCAAAAACAAGGAAAAAAAAGAGCTCCTCAAGCCTTCAAAAGTGTTTTCAGAGGTTAACAGCATGAGAATGTTGAACCACCCGAATATTGTGAAACTACTGGACGTGTTTGACACGAGGAGACTCTGCTTATAGTAATGGAGTACTTCAGCGGGGGAGACTTTTTCAGCCACTTGCGGCCTAGGCCAGATTTTGAGGACCGAGGCCTATTCTGCGTGAACCACCAGGGGAGTGGTAGCCATCAAGGCCATTAACAAGACAAAAGAGAGCTTCTCCAGGATCAGGGAACTCTTTTGAGAGGTTAACAGCATGAGAATGTTGAACCACCCGAATACTGTGAAACTACTGGAAGTGATTGACACTGAGGAGACTCTGCTGATAGTAATGGAGTACTTCAGCGGGGGAGACTTTTTTCAGCCACTGGAGGCCAAAGCCAGAATTTGAGGCCCGAGGCCTGTTCTGCGTGAACCACCAGGCGAGTGGAAGCCATCAAGGCCATTAACAAGGCTAAAGAGGGCTTTTCCAGGATCAAGGAATTCTTTGAGAGGTTAACAGCAGGAGAAGTTTGAACCACCCGGATATTGTGAAACTCCTAGAAGTGATTGACACTGACGAGACTCCTCTTAGAGGAATGGAGTACCTCAGCGGGGGGGACTTTTTCAGCCACTGGTGAGCAAAGCCAGACTTTGAGGCCCTAGGCTCATTGGGCCCAAACTACCAGGGGAGTTATAGCCATCAAGGCCATTAACAAGACATAACAGAGCATCTCCAGCCTCCAATAACTCTTTCCAGAGGTTAAGAGGATGAGAAGGTTGAATCAAGCACCCGAATATTCGGAAACTACTGGAAGTGATTGACACTGAGGAGACTCTGCTTGTAATAATGGAGTACCTCAGCGAGGGATACTTTTTCAGCCACTTGCAGCCTAGGCCAGATTTTGAGGACTGAGGCCCAGTGGGCCCAAACCACCATGGGAGTGGTAGCCATCAAGGCCAAAAACAAGAAAAAAAAGAGCTTCTCCAGCCTTCAAAACTGTTTTCAGAGGTTAACAGCATGAGAATGTTGAACCACCCGAATATTGTGAAACTACTGGAAGTGACTGAGAGTGAGGAGACTCTGATTATAGTAATGGAGTACCTCAGTGGGAGAGACTTGTTCACCCACTTGGAAGCCTAAGGCCCGATCCGCCCATACCACCAGGTGAGTGGTAGCAATCAAGGCCATTAAAAAGACAAAAAAGAGCATCTCCATCATCCAATAACTGTTTTTAGAGTTTAAAAGCAAGAGAATGTTGAACCACTCGAATATTGTGAAACTACTGGAAGTGATTGACACGGAGGAGACTCTATTATACTAATGGAGTACCTCAGCAGGGGAGATTTGTTCATCCATTTGAGGCCAAAGGCAGAGGCAGAGGCCCAAGGCCCGTTCTGCCCCTACCACCAGGGAAGTGGAGGCCATCAAGGCCATTAACAAGACAAAGCAGAGGATCTCCAGCTTCCAAAACTGTTTTGAGAGGTTAACACAATGAGAATGTTGAATCACCCAAATATTGTGAAACTACTGGAAGTGATTTACTCTGAGGAGACTCTGCTTATACTAATGGAGTACCTCAGTGGGGGAGACGTTTTCAGCCACTGGAGGCCAAAGCCAGATTTGAGGGGGGAGGCCTGTTGTGCCAAACCACCAGGGGAGTGGTAGCGATCAAGGCCATTAACAAAACAAAAGAGTGCTTCTCTAGGATCAAGGAATTCTTTTGAGTGGTTAACAGCATGAGAATCTCGAACCACCTGAATATTGTGAAACTATTGGAAGTGATTAACACTGAGGAGACTCTGCTTATAGTAATGGAGTACCTCAGCGGGGGAGACTTTTTCAGCCACTGGAGTCCAAAGCCAGACTGTGAGGCCCGAGGCCTGTTATGCCCCAACCACCAGGGGAGTGGTAGCCATCAAGGCCATTAACAAGACAAAAGAGTGCTTCACCATGATCAAGGAATTCTTTTACTTTTACTTTTATTTTATTTTTTAAACTTTACAATATTGTATTAGTTTTTCCAATTATTGAAATGATTCCACCACAGGTATACATGTGTTTCCCATCCTGAACCCTCCTCCCTCCTCCCTCTCCATACCATCCCTCTGGGTTGTCCCAGTGCACCAGCCCCAAGCATCCAGTATCGTGCATCGAACCTGGACTGGCAACTCGTTTCATACATGATATTATACATGTTTAAATGCCATAAGTGGTTAACAGCATGAGAATCTTGAACCACCCGAGTATTGTGAAACTATTGGAGGTGATTGACACTGAGGAGACTCTGCTTATAGTAAAGGAGTACCTCAGCGGGGGAGACTTTTTTAGCCACTGGAGTTCTAAGCCAGACTTTGAGGCCCGAGGCCCGTTGGGCCCAAACCACCATGGGAGTGGTAGCGATCGAGGCCAAAAACAAGGAAAAAAAAGAGCTCCTCAAGCCTTCAAAAGTGTTTTCAGAGGTTAACAGCATGAGAATGTTGAACCACCCGAATATTGTGAAACTACTGGACGTGTTTGACACGAGGAGACTCTGCTTATAGTAATGGAGTACCTCAGCGGGGGAGACTTTTTCAGCCACTGGAGTCCAAAGCCAGACTGTGAGGCCCGAGGCCTGTTATGCCCCAACCACCAGGGGAGTGGTAGCCATCAAGGCCATTAACAAGACAAAAGAGTGCTTCACCATGATCAAGGAATTCTTTTACTTTTACTTTTATTTTATTTTTTAAACTTTACAATATTGTATTAGTTTTTCCAATTATTGAAATGATTCCACCACAGGTATACATGTGTTTCCCATCCTGAACCCTCCTCCCTCCTCCCTCTCCATACCATCCCTCTGGGTTGTCCCAGTGCACCAGCCCCAAGCATCCAGTATCGTGCATCGAACCTGGACTGGCAACTCGTTTCATACATGATATTATACATGTTTAAATGCCATAAGTGGTTAACAGCATGAGAATCTTGAACCACCCGAGTATTGTGAAACTATTGGAGGTGATTGACACTGAGGAGACTCTGCTTATAGTAAAGGAGTACCTCAGCGGGGGAGACTTTTTCAGCCACTGGAGGCCAAAGCCAGAATTTGAGGCCCGAGGCCTGTTCTGCGTGAACCACCAGGCGAGTGGAAGCCATCAAGGCCATTAACAAGGCTAAAGAGGGCTTTTCCAGGATCAAGGAATTCTTTTGAGAGGTTAACAGCAGGAGAAGTTTGAACCACCCGGATATTGTGAAACTCCTAGAAGTGATTGACACTGACGAGACTCTTCTTAGAGGAATGGAGTACCTCAGCGGGGGGGACTTTTTCAGCCACTGGTGAGCAAAGCCAGACTTTGAGGCCCGAGGCCCGTTGGGCCCAAACCACCATGGGAGTGGTAGCGATCAAGGCCAAAAACAAGGGGAAAAAAAGAGCTCCTCAAGCCTTCAAAAGTGTTTTCAGAGGTTAACAGCATGAGAATGTTGAACGACCCGAATATTGTGAAACTATTGGAGGTGATTGACACTGAGGAGACTCTGCTTATAGTAAAGGAGTACCTCAGCGGGGGAGAATTTTTTAGCCACTGGAGTTCTAAGCCAGACTTTGAGGCCCGAGGCCCGTTGGGCCCAAACCACCATGGGAGTGGTGGCGATCGAGGCCAAAAACAAGGAAAAAAAAAGAGCTCCTCAAGCCTTCAAAAGTGTTTTCAGAGGTTAACAGCATGAGAATGTTGAACCACCCGAATATTGTGAAACTACTGGACGTGTTTGACACAAGGAGACTCTGCTTATAGTAATGGAGTACCTCAGCGGGGGAGACTTTTTCAGCCACTTGCGGCCTAGGCCAGATTTTGAGGACCGAGGCCTATTCTGCGTGAACCACCATGGGAGTGGTAGCGATCAAGGCCAAAAACAAGGAAAAAAAAGAGCTCCTCAAGCCTTCAAAAGTGTTTTCAGAGGTTAACAGCATGAGAATGTTGAACCACCCGAATATTGTGAAACTACTGGACGTGTTTGACACGAGGAGACTCTGCTTATAGTAATGGAGTACCTCAGCGGGGGAGACTTTTTCAGCCACTTGCGGCCTAGGCCAGATTTTGAGGACCGAGGCCTATTCTGCGTGAACCACCATGGGAGTGGAAGCGATCAAGGCCAAAAACAAGGAAAAAAAAGAGCTCCTCAAGCCTTCAAAAGTGTTTTCAGAGGTTAACAGCATGAGAATGTTGAACCACCCGAATATTGAGAAACTACTGGACGTGTTTGACACGAGGAGACTCTGCTTATAGTAATGGAGTACCTCAGCGGGGGAGACTTTTTCAGCCACTGACGGTCAAAGCCAGATTTTGAGGTCCCAGGCCTGTTCTGCCCGAACCACCAGGTGAGACTTAGCCATCAAGGCCGTTACCAAGACAAAACAGAGCATCTTCAGCCTCCAAAACTCTTTTCAGAGGTTAACAGCATGAGCATGTTGAACCACCCGAATACTGTGAAACTACTGGAAGTGATTGACACTAAGGAGACTCTGCTGATAGTAATGGAGTACTTCAGCGGGGGAGACTTTTTCAGCCACTGGAGGCCAAAGCCAGAATTTGAGGCCCGAGGCCTGTTCTGCGTGAACCACCAGGCGAGTGGAAGCCATCAAGGCCATTAACAAGGCTAAAGAGGGCTTTTCCAGGATCAAGGAATTCTTTTGAGAGGTTAACAGCAGGAGAAGTTTGAACCACCCGGATATTGTGAAACTCCTAGAAGTGATTGACACTGACGAGACTCTTCTTAGAGGAATGGAGTACCTCAGCGGGGGGGACTTTTTCAGCCACTGGTGAGCAAAGCCAGACTTTGAGGCCCGAGGCCCGTTGGGCCCAAACCACCATGGGAGTGGTAGCGATCAAGGCCAAAAACAAGGGGAAAAAAAGAGCTCCTCAAGCCTTCAAAAGTGTTTTCAGAGGTTAACAGCATGAGAATGTTGAACCACCCGAATATTGTGAAACTATTGGAGGTGATTGACACTGAGGAGACTCTGCTTATAGTAAAGGAGTACCTCAGCGGGGGAGACTTTTTTAGCCACTGGAGTTCTAAGCCAGACTTTGAGGCCCGAGGCCCGTTGGGCCCAAACCACCATGGGAGTGGTGGCGATCGAGGCCAAAAACAAGGAAAAAAAAAGAGCTCCTCAAGCCTTCAAAAGTGTTTTCAGAGGTTAACAGCATGAGAATGTTGAACCACCCGAATATTGTGAAACTACTGGACGTGTTTGACACAAGGAGACTCTGCTTATAGTAATGGAGTACCTCAGCGGGGGAGACTTTCTCAGCCACTTGCGGCCTAGGCCAGATTTTGAGGACCGAGGCCTATTCTGCGTGAACCACCATGGGAGTGGTAGCGATCAAGGCCAAAAACAAGGAAAAAAAAGAGCTCCTCAAGCCTTCAAAAGTGTTTTCAGAGGTTAACAGCATGAGAATGTTGAACCACCCGAATATTGTGAAACTACTGGACGTGTTTGACACGAGGAGACTCTGCTTATAGTAATGGAGTACCTCAGCGGGGGAGACTTTTTCAGCCACTTGCGGCCTAGGCCAGATTTTGAGGACCGAGGCCTATTCTGCGTGAACCACCAGGGGAGTGGTAGCCATCAAGGCCATTAACAAGACAAAAGAGAGCTTCTCCAGGATCAGGGAACTCTTTTGAGAGGTTAACAGCATGAGATTGTTGAACCACCCCAATATGGTGAAACTACTGGAAGTGATTGACACTGAGTAGACTCTGCTTATAGTAATGGAATACCTCAGCGGGGGAGGTATTTTTCAGACACTGGAGGCCAAAGCCATACTCTGAGGCCCCAGGCCTGTTTTGCCCGAACCACCCCGGGAGTGATAGCCAGCAAGCCCATTAACAAAACAAAAATCGAGCCCATTAACAAAACAAAAGAGAGCTTCTCCAGGATCAAGGAACTCTTTTGAGACGTTAACACCATGAGAATGTTGAAACACCCCAATATTGTGAAACGACTGGAAGTGACTGACAGACTGGAGACTCTGCTTACAGTAATGGAGTACCTTAGAGGGGGAGACTTTTTCAGCCACTGACGGCCAAAGCCAGATTTTGAGGACCCAGGCCTGTTCTGCCCGAACCACCAGGTGAGACTTAGCCATCAAGGCCGTTACCAAGACAAAACAGAGCATCTTCAGCCTCCAAAACTCTTTTCAGAGGTTAACAGCATGAGCATGTTGAACCACCCGAATACTGTGAAACTACTGGAAGTGATTGACACTGAGGAGACTCTGCTGATAGTAATGGAGTACTTCAGCGGGGGAGACTTTTTCAGCCACTGGAGGCCAAAGCCAGAATTTGAGGCCCGAGGCCTGTTCTGCCTGAACCACCAGGCGAGTGGAAGCCATCAAGGCCATTAACAAGGCTAAAGAGGGCTTTTCCAGGATCAAGGAATTCTTTTGAGAGGTTAACAGCAGGAGAAGTTTGAACCACCCGGATATTGTGAAACTCCTAGAAGTGATTGACACTGAGGAGACTCTTCTTAGAGGAATGGAGTACCTCAGCGGGGGGGACTTTTTCAGCCACTGGTGAGCAAAGCCAGACTTTGAGGCCCGAGGCCCGTTGGGCCCAAACCACCAGGGGAGTGGTAGCGATCAAGGCCAAAAACAAGGGGAAAAAAAGAGCTCCTCAAGCCTTCAAAAGTGTTTTCAGAGGTTAACAGCATGAGAATGTTGAACCACCCGAATATTGTGAAACTATTGGAGGTGATTGACACTGAGGAGACTCTGCTTATAGTAAAGGAGTACCTCAGCAGGGGAGACTTTTTTAGCCACTGGAGTTCTAAGCCAGACTTTGAGGCCCGAGGCCCGTTGGGCCCAAACCACCATGGGAGTGGTAGCGATCGAGGCCAAAAACAAGGGAAAAAAAAGAGCTCGTCAAGCCTTCAAAAGTGTTTTCAGAGGTTAACAGCATGAGAATGTTGAACCACCCGAATATTGTGAAACTACTGGACGTGTTTGACACAAGGAGACTCTGCTTATAGTAATGGAGTACCTCAGCGGGGGAGACTTTCTCAGCCACTTGTGGCCTAGGCCAGATTTTGAGGACCGAGGCCTATTCTGCGTGAACCACCATGGGAGTGGTAGCGATCAAGGCCAAAAACAAGGAAAAAAAAGAGCTCCTCAAGCCTTCAAAAGTGTTTTCAGAGGTTAACAGCATGAGCATGTTGAACCACCCGAATACTGTGAAACTACTGGAAGTGATTGACACTGAGGAGACTCTGCTGATAGTAATGGAGTACTTCAGCGGGGGAGATTTTCAGCCACTGGAGGCCAAAGCCAGAATTTGAGGCCCGAGGCCTGTTCTGCGTGAACCACCAGGCGAGTGGAAGCCATCAAGGCCATTAACAAGGCTAAAGAGGGCTTTTCCAGGATCAAGGAATTCTTTTGAGAGGTTAACAGCAGGAGAAGTTTGAACCACCCGGATATTGTGAAACTCCTAGAAGTGATTGACACTGAGGAGACTCTTCTTAGAGGAATGGAGTACCTCAGCGGGGGGGACTTTTTCAGCCACTGGTGAGCAAAGCCAGACTTTGAGGCCCGAGGCCCGTTGGGCCCAAACCACCATGGGAGTGGTAGCGATCAAGGCCAAAAACAAGGGGAAAAAAAGAGCTCCTCAAGCCTTCAAAAGTGTTTTCAGAGGTTAACAGCATGAGAATGTTGAACCACCCGAATATTGTGAAACTATTGGAGGTGATTGACACTGAGGAGACTCTGCTTATAGTAAAGGAGTACCTCAGCGGGGGAGACTTTTTTAGCCACTGGAGTTCTAAGCCAGACTTTGAGGCCTGAGGCCCGTTGGGCCCAAACCACCATGGGAGTGGTAGCGATCGAGGCCAAAACCAAGGAAAAAAAAAGAGCTCCTCAAGCCTTCAAAAGTGTTTTCAGAGGTTAACAGCATGAGAATGTTGAACCACCCGAATATTGTGAAACTACTGGACGTGTTTGACACGAGGAGACTCTGCTTATAGTAATGGAGTACTTCAGCGGGGGAGACTTTTTCAGCCACTTGCGGCCTAGGCCAGATTTTGAGGACCGAGGCCTATTCTGCGTGAACCACCATGGGAGTGGTAGCGATCAAGGCCAAAAACAAGGAAAAAAAAGAGCTCCTCAAGCCTTCAAAAGTGTTTTCAGAGGTTAACAGCATGAGAATGTTGAACCACCCGAATATTGTGAAACTACTGGACGTGTTTGACACGAGGAGACTCTGCTTATAGTAATGGAGTACTTCAGCGGGGGAGACTTTTTCAGCCACTTGCGGCCTAGGCCAGATTTTGAGGACCGAGGCCTATTCTGCGTGAACCACCAGGGGAGTGGTAGCCATCAAGGCCATTAACAAGACAAAAGAGAGCTTCTCCAGGATCAGGGAACTCTTTTGAGAGGTTAACAGCATGAGAATGTTGAACCACCCGAATACTGTGAAACTACTGGAAGTGATTGACACTGAGGAGACTCTGCTGATAGTAATGGAGTACTTCAGCGGGGGAGACTTTTTCAGCCACTGGAGGCCAAAGCCAGAATTTGAGGCCCGAGGCCTGTTCTGCGTGAACCACCAGGCGAGTGGAAGCCATCAAGGCCATTAACAAGGCTAAAGAGGGCTTTTCCAGGATCAAGGAATTCTTTTGAGAGGTTAACAGCAGGAGAAGTTTGAACCACCCGGATATTGTGAAACTCCTAGAAGTGATTGACACTGACGAGACTCTTCTTAGAGGAATGGAGTACCTCAGCGGGGGGGACTTTTTCAGCCACTGGTGAGCAAAGCCAGACTTTGAGGCCCTAGGCTCATTGGGCCCAAACTACCAGGGGAGTTATAGCCATCAAGGCCATTAACAAGACATAACAGAGCATCTCCAGCCTCCAATAACTCTTTCCAGAGGTTAAGAGGATGAGAAGGTTGAATCAAGCACCCGAATATTCGGAAACTACTGGAAGTGATTGACACTGAGGAGACTCTGCTTGTAATAATGGAGTACCTCAGCGAGGGATACTTTTTCAGCCACTTGCAGCCTAGGCCAGATTTTGAGGACTGAGGCCCAGTGGGCCCAAACCACCATGGGAGTGGTAGCCATCAAGGCCAAAAACAAGAAAAAAAAGAGCTTCTCCAGCCTTCAAAACTGTTTTCAGAGGTTAACAGCATGAGAATGTTGAACCACCCGAATATTGTGAAACTACTGGAAGTGACTGAGAGTGAGGAGACTCTGATTATAGTAATGGAGTACCTCAGTGGGAGAGACTTGTTCACCCACTTGGAAGCCTAAGGCCCGATCCGCCCATACCACCAGGTGAGTGGTAGCAATCAAGGCCATTAAAAAGACAAAAAAGAGCATCTCCATCATCCAATAACTGTTTTTAGAGTTTAAAAGCAAGAGAATGTTGAACCACTCGAATATTGTGAAACTACTGGAAGTGATTGACACGGAGGAGACTCTATTATACTAATGGAGTACCTCAGCAGGGGAGATTTGTTCATCCATTTGAGGCCAAAGGCAGAGGCAGAGGCCCAAGGCCCATTCTGCCCCTACCACCAGGGAAGTGGAGGCCATCAAGGCCATTAACAAGACAAAGCAGAGGATCTCCAGCTTCCAAAACTGTTTTGAGAGGTTAACACAATGAGAATGTTGAATCACCCAAATATTGTGAAACTACTGGAAGTGATTTACTCTGAGGAGACTCTGCTTATACTAATGGAGTACCTCAGTGGGGGAGACGTTTTCAGCCACTGGAGGCCAAAGCCAGATTTGAGGGGGGAGGCCTGTTGTGCCAAACCACCAGGGGAGTGGTAGCGATCAAGGCCATTAACAAAACAAAAGAGTGCTTCTCTAGGATCAAGGAATTCTTTTGAGTGGTTAACAGCATGAGAATCTCGAACCACCTGAATATTGTGAAACTATTGGAAGTGATTAACACTGAGGAGACTCTGCTTATAGTAATGGAGTACCTCAGCGGGGGAGACTTTTTCAGCCACTGGAGTCCAAAGCCAGACTGTGAGGCCCGAGGCCTGTTATGCCCCAACCACCAGGGGAGTGGTAGCCATCAAGGCCATTAACAAGACAAAAGAGTGCTTCACCATGATCAAGGAATTCTTTTACTTTTACTTTTATTTTATTTTTTAAACTTTACAATATTGTATTAGTTTTTCCAATTATTGAAATGATTCCACCACAGGTATACATGTGTTTCCCATCCTGAACCCTCCTCCCTCCTCCCTCTCCATACCATCCCTCTGGGTTGTCCCAGTGCACCAGCCCCAAGCATCCAGTATCGTGCATCGAACCTGGACTGGCAACTCGTTTCATACATGATATTATACATGTTTAAATGCCATAAGTGGTTAACAGCATGAGAATCTTGAACCACCCGAGTATTGTGAAACTATTGGAGGTGATTGACACTGAGGAGACTCTGCTTATAGTAAAGGAGTACCTCAGCGGGGGAGACTTTTTTAGCCACTGGAGTTCTAAGCCAGACTTTGAGGCCCGAGGCCCGTTGGGCCCAAACCACCATGGGAGTGGTAGCGATCGAGGCCAAAAACAAGGAAAAAAAAGAGCTCCTCAAGCCTTCAAAAGTGTTTTCAGAGGTTAACAGCATGAGAATGTTGAACCACCCGAATATTGTGAAACTACTGGACGTGTTTGACACGAGGAGACTCTGCTTATAGTAATGGAGTACCTCAGCGGGGGAGACTTTTTCAGCCACTGGAGTCCAAAGCCAGACTGTGAGGCCCGAGGCCTGTTATGCCCCAACCACCAGGGGAGTGGTAGCCATCAAGGCCATTAACAAGACAAAAGAGTGCTTCACCATGATCAAGGGAATTCTTTTACTTTTACTTTTATTTTATTTTTAAACTTTACAATATTGTATTAGTTTTTCCAATTATTGAAATGATTCCACCACAGGTATACATGTGTTTCCCATCCTGAACCCTCCTCCCTCCTCCCTCTCCATACCATCCCTCTGGGTTGTCCCAGTGCACCAGCCCCAAGCATCCAGTATCGTGCATCGAACCTGGACTGGCAACTCGTTTCATACATGATATTATACATGTTTAAATGCCATAAGTGGTTAACAGCATGAGAATCTTGAACCACCCGAGTATTGTGAACTATTGGAGGTGATTGACACTGAGGAGACTCTGCTTATAGTAAAGGAGTACCTCAGCGGGGGAGACTTTTTCAGCCACTGGAGGCCAAAGCCAGAATTTGAGGCCTGAGGCCTGTTCTGCGTGAACCACCAGGCGAGTGGAAGCCATCAAGGCCATTAACAAGGCTAAAGAGGGCTTTTCCAGGATCAAGGAATTCTTTTGAGAGGTTAACAGCAGGAGAAGTTTGAACCACCCGGATATTGTGAAACTCCTAGAAGTGATTGACACTGAGAGACTCTTCTTAGAGGATGGAGTACCTCAGCGGGGGGACTTTTTCAGCCACTGGTGAGCAAAGCCAGACTTTGAGGCCCGAGGCCCGTTGGGCCCAAACCACCATGGGAGTGGTAGAGATCAAGGCCAAAACAAGGGGAAAAAAAGAGCTCCTCAAGCCTTCAAAAGTGTTTTCAGAGGTTAACAGCATGAGAATGTTGAACCACCCGAATATTGTGAAACTATTGGAGGTGATTGACACTGAGGAGACTCTGCTTATAGTAAAGGAGTACCTCAGCGGGGGAGACTTTTTTAGCCACTGGAGTTCTAAGCCAGACTTTGAGGCCGAGGCCCGTTGGGCCCAACCACCATGGAGTGGTGGCGATCGAGGCCAAAAACAAGGAAAAAAAAGAGCTCCTCAAGCCTTCAAAAGTGTTTTCAGAGGTTAACAGCATGAGAATGTTGAACCACCCGAATATTGTGAAACTACTGGACGTGTTTGACACAGGAGACTCTGCTTATAGTAATGGAGTACCTCAGCGGGGGAGACTTTTCAGCCACTTGCGGCCTAGGCCAGATTTTGAGGACCGAGGCCTATTCTGCGTGAACCACCATGGGAGTAGTAGCGATCAAGGCCAAAAACAAGGAAAAAAAGAGCTCTCAAGCCTTCAAAAGTGGTTTTCAGAGGTTAACAGCATGAGAATGTTGAACCACCCGAATATTGTGAAACTAACTGGACGTGTTTGACACGAGGAGACTCTGCTTATAGTAATGGAGTACCTCAGCGGGGGAGACTTTTTCAGCCACTTGCGGCCTAGGCCAGATTTTGAGGACCGAGGCCTATTCTGCGTGAACCACCAGGGGAGTGGTAGCGATCAAGGCCAAAACAAGGAAAAAAAAGAGCTCCTCAAGCCTTCAAAAGTGTTTTCAGAGGTTAACAGCATGAGAATGTTGAACCACCCGAATATTGTGAAACTACTGGACGTGTTTGACACGAGGAGACTCTGCTTATAGTAATGGAGTACCTCAGCGGGGGAGACTTTTTCAAGCCACTGACGGTCAAAGCCAGATTTTGAGGTCCCAGGCCTGTTCTGCCCCGAACCACCAGGTGAGACTTAGCCATCAAGGCCGTTACCAAGACGAAACAGAGCATCTTCAGCCTCCAAAACTCTTTTCAGAGGTTAACAGCATGAGCATGTTGAACCACCCGATACTGTGAAACTACTGGAAGTGATTGACACTGAGAGACTCTGCTGATAGTAATGGAGTACTTCAGCGGGGGAGACTTTTCAGCCACTGGAGGCCAAAGCCAGAATTTGAGGCCCGAGCCTGTTCTGCGTGAACGACCAGGCGAGTTGGAAAGCCATCAGGCCATTAACAAGGCTAAAGAGGCTTTTCCAGGATCAAGGAATTCTTTGAGAGGTTAACAGCAGGAGAAGTTTGAACACCCGGATATTGTGAAACTCCTAGAAGTGATTGACACTGACGAGACTCTTCTTAGAGGAATGGAGTACCTCAGCGGGGGGACTTTTTCAGCCACTGGTGAGCAAAGCCAGACTTTGAGGCCCGAGGCCCGTTGGGCCAAACCACCATGGGAGTGGTAGCGATCAAGGCCAAAAACAGGGGAAAAAAAGAGCTCCTCAAGCCTTCAAAAGTGTTTTCAGAGGTTAACAGCATGAGAATGTTGAACGACCCCGAATATTGGTGAAACTATTGGAGGTGATTGACACTGGAGGAACTCTGCTTATAGTAAAGGAGTACCTCAGCGGGGGAGACTTTTTTAGCCACTGGAGTTCTAAGCCAGACTTTGAGGCCCGAGGCCTGTTGGGCCCAAACCACCATGGGAGTGTGGGCGATCGAGGCCAAAAACCAAGGAAAAAAAAAGAGCTCCTCAAGCCTTCAAAAGTGTTTTCAGAGGTTAACAGCATGAGAATGTTGAACCACCCGAATATTTGTGAAACTACTGGACGTGTTTGACACAAGGAGACTCTGCTTATAGTAATGGAGTACCTCAGCGGGGGAGACTTTTTCAGCCACTTGCGGCCTAGGCCAGATTTTGAGGACCGAGGCCTATTCTGCGTGAACCACCATGGGAGTGGTAGCGATCAAGGCCAAAAACAAGGAAAAAAAAGAGCTCCTCAAGCCTTCAAAGTGTTTTCAGAGGTTAACAGCATGAGCATTGTTGAACAACCCGAATATTGAGAAACTACTGGACGTGTTTGACACGAGGAGAACTCTGCTTATAGTAATGGAGTACCTCAGCGGGGAGACTTTTTCAGCCACTTGCGGCCTAGGCCAGATTTTGAGGACGCGAGGCCTATTCTGCGTGAACCACCATGGGAGTGGAAGCGATCAAGGCCAAAAACAAGGGAAAAAAAGAGCTTCTTCAAGCCTCAAAGTGTTTTCAGAGGTTAACAGCATGAGAATGTTGAACCACCCGAATATTGAGAAACTACTGGACGTGTTTGACACGAGGAGACTCTGCTTATAGTAATGGAGTACCTCAGCGGGGGAGACTTTTTCAGCCACTGACGGTCAAAGCCAGATTTGAGGTCCCAGGCCTGTCTGCCCGAACCACCAGTGAGACTTAGCCATCAAGGCCGTACCCAAGACAAACAGAGCATCTTCAGCCTCCAACTCTTTTCAGAGGTTAACAGCATGAGCATGTGTGAACCACCCGAATACTGTGAAACTACTGGAAGTGATTGACACTAAGGAGACTCTGCTGATATATGGAGTATTCAGCGGGGGGAGACCTTTTTCAGCCACTGGAGGCCAAAGCAGATTTGAGGCCGAGGCCTGTTCTGCGTGAACGACCAGGCGAGTGGAAGCCATCAAGGCCATTAACAAGGCTAAAGAGGGCTTTTTCCAGGATCAAGGAATTCTTTTGAGAGGTTAACAGCAGGAGAAGTTTGAACCACCCGGATATTGTGAAACTCCTAGAAGTGATTGACACTGACGAGACTCTTCTTAGAGGAATGGAAGTACCTCAGCGGGGGGGACTTTTTCAGCCACTGGTGAGCCAAAGCCAGACTTTGAGGCCCGAGGCCCGTTGGGCCCAAACCACCATGGGAGTGGTAGCGATCAAGGCCAAAAACAAGGGGAAAAAAAGAGCTCCCTCAAGCCTTCAAAAGTGTTTTTCAGAGGTTAACAGCATGAGAATGTTGAACCACCCGAAATTGTGAAACTATTGGAGGTGATTGACACTGAGGAGACTCTGCTCTATAGTAAAGGAGTACCTCAGCGGGGGCAGACTTTTTTAGCCACTGGAGTTCTAAGCCAGACTTTGAGGCCCGAAGGCCCGTTGGGCCCAAACCACCATGGGAGTGGTAGCGATCGAGCCAAAAACAAGGAAAAAAGAGCTCCTCAAGCCTTCAAAAGTGTTTTTCAGAGGTTAACAGCATGAGAATGTTGAACCACCCCGAATATTGTGAAACTACTGGGACGTGTTTGACACAAGGAAACTCTGCTTATAGTAATGGAGTACCTCAGCGGGGGAGACTTTTCAGCCACTTGGCGGCCTAGGCCAGATTTTTGAGGACCGAGGCCTATTCTGCGTGAACCACCATGGGAAGTGGTAGCGATCAAGGCCAAAAACAAGGAAAAAAAAGAGTCTCAGCCTTCAAAAGTGTTTTCAGAGGTTAACAGCATGAGAATGTTGAACCACCGAATATTGTGAAACTACTGGACGTGTTTGACACGAGGAGACTCTGCTTATAGTAATGGAGTACCTCAGCGGGGGAGACTTTTTCAGCCACTTGCGGCCTAGGCCAGATTTTGAGGACCGAGGCCTTATTCTGCGTGAACCACAGGGGAGTGGTAGCCATCAAGGCCATTAACAAGACAAAAGAGAGCTTCTCCCAGGATCAGGAACTCTTTTGAGAGGTTAACAGCATGAGATTGTTGAACCACCCAAATATGGTGAACTACTGGAAGTGATTGACACTGAGTAGACTCTGCTTATAGTAATGGAATACTCAGCGGGGGAGGTATTTTTCAAGACACGGAGGCCAAAGCATACTCTGAGGCCCCAGGCCTGTTTTGCCCGAACCACCCCGGGAGTGATAGCCAGCAAGCCCATTAACAAAACAAAAAATCGAGCCCATTAACAAAACAAAAGAGAGCTTCTCCAGGATCAAGGAACTCTTTTGAGACGTTAACACCATGAGAATGTTGAAACACCCAATATTGTGAAACGACCTGGAAGTGCTGACAGACTGGGAGACTCCTGCTTACAGTAATGGAGTACTTAGAGGGGGAGACTTTTTCAGCCACTGACGGCCAAAGCCAGATTTTGAGGACCCAGGCCTGTTCTGCCCGAACCACCAGGTGGACTTAGCCATCAAGGCCGTTACCAAGACAAAACAGAGCAATCTTCAGCCTCCAAAACTCTTTCAGAGGTTAACAGCATGAGCATGTTGAACCACCGAATACTGTGAAACTACTGGAAGTGATTGACACTGAGGAGACTCTGGCTGATAGTAATGGAGTACTTCAAGCGGGGGAGACCTTTTTCAGCCACTGGAGGCCAAAGCCAGAATTTGAGGCCCGAGGCCTGTTCTGCATGAACCACCAGGCGAGTGGAAGCCATCAAGGCCATTAACAAGGCTAAAGAGGGCCTTTTCCAGGATCAAGGAATTCTTTTGAGAGGTTAACAGCAGGAGAAGTTTGAAACCACCCGGAATTATGTGAAACTCCTAGAAGTGATTGACACTGAGGAGACTCTTCCTTAGAGGAATGGAGTACCTCAGCGGGGGGGACTTTTTTCAGCCACTGGTGAGCAAAGCCAGACTTTGAGGCCCGAGGCCCGTTGGCCCAAACCACCATGGGAGTGGTAGCCGATCAAGGCCAAAACAAGGGGAAAAAAAAGAGCTCCTCAGCTTCAAAAGTGTTTTCAGAGGTTAAACAGCATGAGAATGTTGAACCACCCGAATATTGTGAAACTATTGGAGGTGATTGACACTGAGGAGACTCTGCTTATAGTAAAGGAGTACTCAGCGGGGAAGACCTTTTTTAGCCACTGGAGTTCTAAGCCAGACTTTGAGGCCCGAGGCCGTTGGGCCCAAACCACCATGGGAGTGGTAGCGATCGAGGCCAAAAACAAGGAAAAAACAGAGCTCCTCAAGCCTTCAAAGTGTTTCAGAGGTTAAACAGCATGAAGAATGTTGAACCACCCGAATATTGTGAAACTACTGGACTGTTTGACACAAGGAAACTCTGCTTATAGTAAATGGGAGTACCTCAGCGGGGGGAGACTTTTTTCAGCCACTTGCGGCCTAGGCCAGATTTTGAGGACCGAGGCCTATTCTGCCGTGAACCACCATGGGAGTGGTAGCGATCAAGGCCAAAAACAAGGAAAAAAAGAGCTCCTCAAGCCTTCAAAAGTGTTTTCAGAGGTTAACAGCATGAGAATGTTGAACCACCCGAATATTGTGAAACTACTGGACGTGTTTTGACACGAGGAGACTCTGCTTATAGTAATGGAGTACCTCAGCGGGGGAGACTTTTTCAGCCACTTGCGGCTAGGCCAGATTTTGAGGACCGAGGCCTATTCTGCGTGAACCACCAGGGGAGTGGTAGCCATCAAGGCCATTAACAAGACAAAAGAGAGCTTCTCCAGGATCAGGGAACTCTTTTGAGAGGTTTAACAGCATGAGATTGTTGAACCACCAAATATGGTGAAACTACTGGAATGATTGATTTGACCTGAGTAGACTCTGCTTATACGTAATGAGAATACTCAGCGGGGGAGGTATTTTCAGACACTGGAGGCCAAAGCCATATCTCTGAGGCCCCAGGCCTGTTTTGGCCCGAACCACCCCGGGAGTGATAGCCAGCAAGCCATTAACAAAACAAAAATCGAGCCATTACAAACAAAAGAGAGCTTCTCAGGATCAAGGAACTCTTTTGAGACGTTAACACCATGAGAATGTTGAAACACCCCAATATTGTGAAACGACTGGAGTGACTGACAGACTGGAGACTCTGCTTTACAGTAATGGAGTACCTCAGGGGAGGACTTTTTCAGCACTGACGGCCAAAGCCAGATTTTGAGGACCCAGGCCTGTTCTGCCCCGAACCACCCAGGTGAGACTGTAGCCATCAAGGCCGTTACCAAGACAAAACAGAGCATCTTCAGCCTCCAAAACTCTTTTCAGAGGTTAACAGCATGAGCATGTTGAACCACCCGAATACTGTGAAACTACTGGAAGTGATTGACACTGAGGAGACTCTGCTGATAGTAATGGAGTACTTCAGCGGGGGAGACTTTTTCAGCCACTGGAGGCCAAGCCAGAATTTGAGGCCGAGGCCTGTTCTGCATGAACCACCCAGGCGAGTGGAAAGCCATCAAGGCCATTAACAAGGCTAAAGAGGGCTTTTCGCAGGATCAAGGAATTCTTTTGAGAGGTTAACAGCAGGAGAAGTTTGAACCACCCGGATATTGTGAAACTCCTAGAAGTGATTGACACTGAGGAGACTCTTCTTAGAGGATGGAGTACCTCAGCGGGGGGGACTTTTTCAGCCACTGGTGAGCAAAGCCAGACCTTTGAGGCCCGAGGCAGCCCGTTGGCCCAAACCACCATGGGAGTGGTAGCGATCAAGGGCCAAAAACAAGGGGAAAAAAAGAGCTCCTCAAGCTTCAAAAGTGTTTTCAGAGGTTAACAGCATGAGAATGTTGAACCACCCGAATATTTGTGAACTATTGGAGGTGATTGACACTGAGGAGACCTCTGCTTATAGTAAAGGAGTACCCTCAGCGGGGGAGACTTTTTAGCCACTGGAGTTCTAAGCCAGACTTTGAGGCCCGAGGCCCGTTGGGCCAAACCACCATGGGAGTGGTAGCGATCGAGGCCAAAAACAAGGGAAAAAAAAGAGCTCGTCAAGCCTTCAAAAGTGTTTTCAGAGGTTAACAGCATGAGAATGTTGAACCACCCGAATATTGTGAAACTACTGGACCGTGTTTGACAGCAAGGAAACTCTGCTTATAGTAATGGAGTACCTCAGCGGGGGAGACTTTTTCAGCCACTTGCGGCCTAGGCCAGATTTTGAGGACCGAGGCCCTATTCCTGCGTGAACCACATGGGAGTGGTAGCGATCAAGGCCAAAAACAAGGAAAAAAAGAGCTCCTCAAGCCTTCAAAAGTGTTTTCAGAGTTAACAGCATGAGAATGTTGAACCACCCGAATATTGTGAAACTACTGGACGTGTTTTGACACGAGGAGACTCTGCTTATAGTAATGGAGTACCTCAGCGGGGGAGACTTTTTCAGCCACTTGCGGCCTAGGCCAGATTTTGAGGACTGAGGCCTATTCTGCGTGAACCACCAAGGGGAGTGGTAGCCATCAAGCCATTAACAAGACAAAAGAGAGCTTCTCTCAGGATCAGGGAACTCTTTTTGAGAGGTTACAGCATGAGATTGTTGAACCACCCAATATGGTGAAACTACTGGAAGTGATTGACACTGAGTAGACTCTGCTTATAGTAATGGAATACCTCAGCGGGGGAGGTTTTTTCAGACACTGGAGGCCAAAGCCATACTCTGAGGCCCCAGGCCTGTTTTGCCCGACCACCCCGAAAGTGATAGCCAGCAAGCCCATTAACAAAACAAAAATCGAGCCCATTAACAAAACAAAGAGAGCTTCTCCAGGATCAAGGAACTCTTTGAGACGTTAACACCATGAGAATGTTGAAACACCCCAATATTGTGAAACGACTGGAAGTGACTGACAGATGGAGACTCTGCTTACAGTAATGGAGTCCTTAGAGGTGGAGACTTTTTCAGCCACTGACGGCCAAAGCCAGATTTTGAGGACCCAGGCCTGTTCTGCCCGACACCAGGTGAGACTTAGCCATCAAGGCCGTTACAAGACAAAAGAGCATCTTCAGCCTCAAAACTCTTTTCAGAGGTTAACAGCATGAGATGTTGAACCACCCGAATATGTGAAACTACTGGAAGTGATTGACACTGAGGAGACTCTGCTGATAGTAATGGAGTACCTCAGCGGGGGAGACTTTTTCAGCCACTGGAGGCAAAGCCAGATTTGAGGCCCGAGGCCTGTTCTGCATGAACCACCAGGCGAGTGGAAGCATCAAGGCCAAACAAGGAAAAAGGCTTCAGGATTCAAAATTTTTCAGAGGTTAACAGCATGGAGAATGTTTGAACCACCCGAATATTGTGAAACTACTTGAAGTGATTGACACTGAGGAGACTCTGCTTACAGTAATGGAGTACCTCAGCGGGGGGACTTTTTCAGCCACTGGTGAGCAAAGCCAGACTTTGAGGCCCGAGGCCCGTTGGGCCCAAACCACCATGGGAGTGGTAAGCGATCAAAGGCCAAAAATGAAGAGGGAAAAAAAGAGCTCCTCAAGCCTTCAAAAGTGTTTTCAGAGGTTAACAGCATGAGAAATGTTGAACCACTCCGAATATTGTGAAACTATTGGATGGTGATTGATACACTGAGGAGACTCTGCTTATAGTAAAAGGCGTACCTCAGCAGGGGGAGAACTTTTTAGCCACTGGAGTTCTAAGCCAGACTTGAGGCCCGAGGCCCGTTGGGCCCAAACCAACTCATGGGAGTGGTAAGCGATCGAAGGCCAACACAAGGGAAAAAAAAGAGCTCGTCAAGCCTTTCAAAGTGTTTTCAGAGGTTAACAGCATGAGAAATGTTGAACCACCCGAATATTGTGAACTACTGGACGTGTTGACACAAGGAGACTCTGCTTATAGTAATGGAGTACCTCAGCGGGGGAGACTTTCTCAGCCACTTGGTGGCCTAGGCCAGATTTTGAGGGACCGAGGCCTATTCTGCGTGAACCACCATGGGAGTGTAGCGATCAAGGGCCAAAAACAAGGAAAAAAAAGAGCTCTCAAGCCTTCAAAAGTGTTTTCAGAGGTTAACAGCATGAGCATGTTGAACCACCCGAATACTGTGAAACTACTGGAAGTGATTGACACTGAGGAGACTCTGCTGATAGCTAATGGAGTACTTCAGCGGGGGAGACTTTTTCAGCCACCTGGAGGCCAAAGCCAGAATTTGAGGCCCGAGGCCTGTTCTGCGTGAAACCACCAGGCGAGTGGAAGCCATCAGGCCATTAACAAGCGCTAAAGAGGGCTTTTCCAGGATCAAGGAATTCTTTTGAGAGGTTAACAGCAGGAGAAGTTTGAACCACCCGGATATTGTGAAACTCCTAGAAGTGATTGACACTGAGGAGACTCTTCTTAGAGGAATGGAGTACCTCAGCGGGGGGGACTTTTTCAGCCACTGGTGAGCAAAGCCCAGACTTTGAGGCCCGAGGCCCGTTGGGCCCAAACCACCATGGGAGTGGTAGCGATCAAGGCCAAAAACAAGGGGAAAAAAAGAGCTCCTCAAGCCTTCAAAAGTGTTTTCAGAGGTTAACAGCATGAGAATGTTGAACCACCCGAATATTGTGAAACTATTGGAGGTGATTGACACTGAGGAGACTATGATTATAGTAAAGGAGTACCTCAGCGGGGGAGACTTTTTAGCCACTGGAGTTCTAAGCCAGACTTTGAGGCCCGAGGCCCGTTGGGCCCAAACCACCATGGGAGTGGTAGCGATCGAGGCCAAAACAAGGGAAAAAAAAAGAGCTCCTCAAGCCTTCAAAAGTGTTTTCAGAGGTTAACAGCATGAGAATGTTGAACCACCCGAATATTGTGAAAACTACTGGACGTGTTTGACACAAGGGACTCTGCTTATAGTAATGGAGTACCTCAGCGGGGGAGACTTTTTCAGCCACTTGCGGCCTAGGCCAGATTTTGAGGACGAGGCCTATTCTGCGTGAACCACCATGGGAAGTGGTAGCGATCAAGGCCAAAAACAAGGGAAAAAAAGAGCTCCTCAAGCCTTCAAAAGTGTTTTCAGAGGTTACAGCATGAGAATGTTGAACCACCCCGAATATTGTGAAACTACTGGACGTGTTTGACACGAGGAGACTCTGCTTATAGTATGGAGTACCTCAGCGGGGGAGACTTTTTCAGCCACTTGCGGCCTAGGCCAGATTTTGAGGACCGAGGCCTATTCTGCGTGAACCACCAGGGGAGTGGTAGCCATCAAGGCCATTAACAAGACAAAAGAGAGCTTCTCCAGGATCAGGGAACTCTTTTGAGAGGTTAACAGCATGAGATTGTTGAACCACCCAAATATGGTGAAACTACTGGAAGTGATTGACACTGAGTAGACTCTGCTTATAGTAATGGAATACCTCAGCGGGGGAGGTATTTTCAGACACTGGAGGCCAAAAGCCATACTCTGAGGCCCCAGGCCTGTTTTGCCCGAACCACCCCGGAGTGATAGCCAGCAAGCCCATTAACAAAACAAAAATCGAGCCCATTAACAAAACAAAAGAGAGCTCTCCAGGAATCAAGGAACTCTTTTGAGACGTTAACACCATGAGAAATGTTGAAACACCCCAATTTGTGAAACGACTGGAAGTGACTGACAGACTGGAGACTCTGCTTACAGTAATGGAGTACCTTAGAGGGGGAGACTTTTTCAGCCCACTGACGGCCAAAGCCAGATTTTGAGGACCCAGGCCTGTTCTGCCCGAACCACCGGTGAGACTAGCCATCAAGGCCGTTACCAAGACAAAACAGAGCATCTTCAGCCTCCAAAACTCTTTTCAGAGGGTTAACAGCATGAGCATGTTGAACCACCCGAATACTGTGAAACTACTGGAAGTGATTGACACTGAGGAGACTCTGCTGATAGTAATGGAGTACTCAGCGGGGGAGACTTTTTCAGCCACTGGAGGCCAAAGCCAGAATTTGAGGCCCGAGGCCTGTTCTGCATGAACCACCAGGCGAGTGGAAGCCATCAAGGCCATTAACAAGGCTAAAGAGGGCTTTTCCAGGATCAAGGAATTCTTTGAGAGGTTAACAGCAGGAGAAGTTTGAACCACCCGGATATTGTGAAACTCCTAGAAGTGATTGACACTGAGGAGACTCTTCTTAGAGGAATGGAGTACCTCAGCGGGGGGGACTTTTTCAGCCACTGGTGAGCAAAGCCAGACTTTGAGGCCCGAGGCCCGTTGGGCCCAAACCACCATGGGAGTGGTAGCGATCAAGGCCAAAAACAAGGGGAAAAAAAGAGCTCCTCAAGCCTTCAAAAGTGTTTTCAGAGGTTAACAGCATGAGAATGTTGAACCACCCGAATATTGTGAAACTATTGGAGGTGATTGACACTGAGGAGACTCTGCTTATAGTAAAGGAGTACCTCAGCGGGGGAGACTTTTTTAGCCACTGGAGTTCTAAGCCAGACTTTGAGGCCCGAGGCCCGTTGGGCCCAAACCACCATGGGAGTGGTAGCGATCGAGGCCAAAACAAGGGAAAAAAAAGAGCTCGTCAAGCCTTCAAAAGTGTTTTCAGAGGTTAACAGCATGAGAATGTTGAACCACCCGAATATTGTGAAACTACTGGACGTGTTTGACACAAGGAGACTCTGCTTATAGTAATGGAGTACCTCAGCGGGGGAGACTTTCTCAGCCACTTGCGGCCTAGGCCAGATTTTGAGGACCGAGGCCTATTCTGCGTGAACCACCATGGGAGTGGTAGCGATCAAGGCCAAAAACAAGAAAAAAAAAAGCGCTCCTCAAGCCTTCAAAAGTGTTTTCAGAGGTTAACAGCATGAGAATGTGAACCACCCCGAATATTGTGAAACTACTGGACGTGTTTGACACGAGGAGACTCTGCTTATAGTAATGGAGTACCTCAGCGGGGGAGACTTTTTCAGCCACTTGCGGCCTAGGCCAGATTTTGAGGACCGAGGCCTATTCTGCGTGAACCACCAGGGGAAGTGGTAGCCATCAAGGCCATTAACAAGACAAAAGAGAGCTTCTCCAGGATCAGGGAACTCTTTTGAGAGGTTAACAGCATGAGATTGTTGAACCACCCAAATATGGTGAAACTACTGGAAGTGATTGACACTGAGTAGACTCTGCTTATAGTAATGGAATACCTCAGCGGGGGAGGTATTTTTCAGACACTGGAGGCCAAAGCCATACTCTGAGGCCCCAGGCCTGTTTTGCCCGAACCACCCCGGGAGTGATAGCCAGCAAGCCCATTAACAAAACAAAAATCGAGCCCATTAACAAAACAAAAGAGAGCTTCTCCAGGATCAAGGAACTCTTTTGAGACGTTAACACCATGAGAATGTTGAAACACCCCAATATTGTGAAACGACTGGAAGTGACTGACAGACTGGAGACTCTGCTTACAGTAATGGAGTACCTTAGAGGGGAGACTTTTTCAGCCACTGACGGCCAAAGCCAGATTTTGAGGACCCAGGCCTGTTTCTGCCCGAACCACCAGGTGAGACTTAGCCATCAAGGCCGTTACCAAGACAAAACAGAGCATCTTCAGCCTCCAAAACTCTTTTCAGAGGTTAACAGCATGAGCATGTTGAACCACCCGAATACTGTGAAAACTACTGGAAAGTGATTGACACTGAGGAGACTCTGCTGATAGTAATGGAGTACTTCAGCGGGGGAGACTTTTTCAGCCACTGGAGGCCAAAGCCAGAATTTGAGGCCCGAGGCCTGTTCTGCATGAACCACCAGGCGAGTGGAAGCCATCAAGGCCATTAACAAGGCTAAAGAGGGCTTTTCCAGGATCAAGGAATTCTTTTGAGAGGTTAACAGCAGGAGAAGTTTGAACCACCCGGATATTGTGAAACTCCTAGAAGTGATTGACACTGAGGAGACTCTTCTTAGAGGAATGGAGTACCTCAGCGGGGGGGGACTTTTTCAGCCACTGGTGAGCAAAGCCAGACTTTGAGGCCCGAGGCCCGTTGGGCCCAAACCACCATGGGAGTGGTAGCGATCAAGGCCAAAAACAAGGGGAAAAAAAGAGCTCCTCAAGCCTTCAAAAGTGTTTTCAGAGGTTAACAGCATGAGAATGTTGAACCACCCGAATATTGTGAAACTATTGGAGGTGATTGACACTGAGGAGACTCTGCTTATAGTAAAGGAGTACCTCAGCGGGGGAGACTTTTTTAGCCACTGGAGTTCTAAGCCAACTTTGAGGCCCGAGGCCCGTTGGCCCAAACCACCATGGGAGTGTAGCGATCGAGGCCAAAAACAAGGAAAAAAAAGAGCTCCTCAACCTTCAAAAGTGTTTTTCAGAGGTTAACAGCATGAGAATGTTGAACCACCCGAATATTGTGAAACTATGGACGTGTTTGACACAAGAGACTCTGCTTATAGTAATGGAGTACCTCAGCGGGGGGAGACTTTCTCAGCCACTTGGCGGCCTAGGCCAGATTTTGAGGACCGAGGCCTATTCTGCGTGAACCACCATGGGAGTGGTAGCGATCAAGGCCAAAAACAAGGAAAAAAAAGAGCTCCTCAAGCCTTCAAAAGTGTTTTCAGAGGTTAACAGCATGAGATGTTGAACCACCCGAATATGTGAAACTACTGGAAGTGATTGACACTGAGGAGACTCTGCTTATAGTAATGGAGTACCTTCAGCGGGGGAGACTTTTTCAGCCACTGGAGGCCAAAGCCAGATTTGAGGCCCGAGGCCTGTTCTGCGTGAACCACCAGGGAGTGGAGCCATCAAGGCCATTAACAAGGCTAAAGAGCTTTCCAGGATCAAGGAATTCTTTTGAGAGGTTAACAGCATGAGAAGTTGAACCACCCGAATATTGTGAAACTCTGAAGTGATTGACACTGAGGAGACTCTGCTTAGTAATGGAGTACCTCAGCGGGGGGACTTTTTCAGCCACTGGAGCAAAGCCAGACTTTGAGGCCCGAGGCCTGTTGGCCCAACCACCATGGGAGTGGTAGCGATCAAGGCCAAACAAGGAAAAAAAGAGCTCCTCAAGCCTTCAAAAGTGTTTTCAGAGGTTAACAGCATGAGAATGTTGAACCACCCGAATATTGTGAAACTATGGAGTGATTGACACTGAGGAGACTCTGCTTATAGTAATGGAGTACCTCAGCGGGGAGACTTTTTCAGCCACTGGAGCTAAAGCCAGACTTTGAGGCCCGAGGCCCGTTGGGCCCAAACCACCATGGAGTGGTAGCGATCAAGGCCAAAAACAAGGAAAAAAAGAGCTCCTCAAGCCTTCAAAAGTGTTTTCAGAGGTTAACAGCATGAGAATGTTGAACCACCCGAATATTGTGAAACTACTGGAGTGATTGACACTGAGGAGACTCTGCTTATAGTAATGGAGTACCTCAGCGGGGGAGACTTTTTCAGCCACTGGCTAGGCCAGATTTGAGGCCGAGGCCTTTCTGCGTGAACCACCATGGGAGTGGTAGCGATCAAGGCCAAAAACAAGGAAAAAAAAGAGCTCCTCAAGCCTTCAAAAGTGTTTTCAGAGGTTAACAGCATGAGAATGTTGAACCACCCGAATATTGTGAAACTACTGGACGTGATTGACACTGAGGAGACTCTGCTTATAGTAATGGAATACCTCAGCGGGGGAGACTTTTTCAGCCACTGGAGCCAGCCAGATTTGAGGCCGAGGCCTATTCTGCGTGAACCACCATGGGAGTGGTAGCGATCAAGGCCAAAAACAAGGAAAAGAGCTCCTCAAGCCTTCAAAAGTGTTTTCAGAGGTTAACAGCATGAGAATGTTGAACCACCCGAATATTGTGAAACTACTGGAAGTGATTGACACTGAGGAGACTCTGCTTATAGTAATGGAGTACCTCAGCGGGGGAGACTTTTTCAGCCACTGGAGCCAAGCCAGACTTTGAGGCCCGAGGCCCGTTGTGCCCCAACCACCATGGGAGTGGTAGCGATCAAGGCCAAAAACAAGGAAAAAAAAGAGCTCCTCAAGCCTTCAAAAGTGTTTTCAGAGGTTAACAGCATGAGAATGTTGAACCACCCGAATATTGTGAAACTACTGGAAGTGATTGACACTGAGGAGACTCTGCTTATAGTAATGGAGTACCTCAGCGGGGGAGACTTTTTCAGCCACTGGAGCCTAAGCCAGATTTTGAGGACCCGAGGCCGTTGGGAACCACCATGGGAGTGGTAGCGATCAAGGCCAAAAACAAGGAAAAAAAAGAGCTCCTCAAGCCTTCAAAAGTGTTTTCAGAGGTTAACAGCATGAGAATGTTGAACCACCCGAATATTGTGAAACTACTGGACGTGTTTGACACAGGAGACTCTGCTTATAGTAATGGAGTACCTCAGCGGGGGAGACTTTTTCAGCCACTGCGGCCTAAAGCCAGATTTGAGGCCGAGGCCTATTCTGCGTGAACCACCATGGGAGTGGTAGCCATCAAGGCCAAAAACAAGGAAAAAAAAGCTCCTCAAGCCTTCAAAAGTGTTTTCAGAGGTTAACAGCATGAGATGTTGAACCACCCGAATATGTGAAACTACTGGAAGTGATTGACACTGAGGAGACTCTGCTTATAGTAATGGAGTACTTCAGCGGGGGAGACTTTTTCAGCCACTGGAGGCCAAAGCCAGAATTTGAGGCCCGAGGCCTGTTCTGCTGAACCACCAGGCGAGTGGAAGCCATCAAGGCCATTAACAAGGAAAAGAGCTTTTCCAGGATCAAGGAATTCTTTTGAGAGGTTAACAGCAGAGAAGTTGAACCACCCGATATTGTGAAACTCCTAGAAGTGATTGACACTGAGGAGACTCTGCTTATAGTAATGGAGTACCTCAGCGGGGGGACTTTTTCAGCCACTGGTGAGCAAAGCCAGACTTTGAGGCCCGAGGCCCGTTGGGCCCAAACCACCATGGGAGTGGTAGCGATCAAGGCCAAAAACAAGGGAAAAAAAGAGCTCCTCAAGCCTTCAAAAGTGTTTTCAGAGGTTAACAGCATGAGAATGTTGAACCACCCGAATATTGTGAAACTATGGAGTGATTGACACTGAGGAGACTCTGCTTATAGTAAAGGAGTACCTCAGCGGGGGAGACTTTTTTAGCCACTGGAGTTCTAAGCCAGACTTTGAGGCCCGAGGCCCGTTGGGCCCAAACCACCATGGGAGTGGTAGCGATCGAGGCCAAAAACAAGGAAAAAAAAGAGCTCGTCAAGCCTTCAAAAGTGTTTTCAGAGGTTAACAGCATGAGAATGTTGAACCACCCGAATATTGTGAAACTACTGGACGTGTTTGACACAAGGAGACTCTGCTTATAGTAATGGAGTACCTCAGCGGGGGAGACTTTTCAGCCACTTGCGGCCTAGGCCAGATTTTGAGGACCGAGGCCTATTCTGCGTGAACCACCATGGGAGTGGTAGCGATCAAGGCCAAAAACAAGGAAAAAAAAGAGCTCCTCAAGCCTTCAAAAGTGTTTTCAGAGGTTAACAGCATGAGAATGTTGAACCACCCGAATATTGTGAAACTACTGGACGTGTTTGACACGAGGAGACTCTGCTTATAGTAATGGAGTACCTCAGCGGGGGAGACTTTTTCAGCCACTTGCGGCCTAGGCCAGATTTTGAGGACCGAGGCCTATTCTGCGTGAACCACCAGGGAGTGGTAGCCATCAAGGCCATTAACAAGACAAAAGAGAGCTTCTCCAGGATCAGGAACTCTTTTGAGAGGTTAACAGCATGAGATTGTTGAACCACCCAAATATGTGAAACTACTGGAAGTGATTGACACTGAGTAGACTCTGCTTATAGTAATGGAATACCTCAGCGGGGGGATTTTTCAGACACTGGAGCCAAAGCCAGACTCTGAGGCCCCAGGCCTGTTTGCCCGAACCACCCGGGAGTGATAGCCAGCAAGCCCATTAACAAAACAAAAATCGAGCCCATTAACAAAACAAAAGAGAGCTTCTCCAGGATCAAGGAACTCTTTTGAGACGTTAACACCATGAGAATGTTGAAACACCCAATATTGTGAAACGACTGGAAGTGACTGACAGACTGGAGACTCTGCTTACAGTAATGGAGTACCTTAGAGGGGGAGACTTTTTCAGCCACTGACGGCCAAAGCCAGATTTTGAGGACCCAGGCCTGTTCTGCCCGAACCACCAGGTGAGACTTAGCCATCAAGGCCGTTACCAAGACAAAACAGAGCATCATCAGCCTCAAAACTCTTTTCAGAGGTTAACAGCATGAGCATGTTGAACCACCCGAATACTGTGAAACTACTGGAAGTGATTGACACTGAGGAGACTCTGCTGATAGTAATGGAGTACTTCAGCGGGGGAGACTTTTTCAGCCACTGGAGTCCAAAGCCAGAATTTGAGGCCCGAGGCCTGTTCTGCTGAACCACCAGGCGAGTGGAGCCATCAAGGCCATTAACAAGGCTAAAGAGGGCTTTCAGGATCAAGGAATTCTTTTGAGAGGTTAACAGCAGGAGAAGTTTGAACCACCCGGATATTGTGAAACTCCTAGAAGTGATTGACACTGAGGAGACTCTTCTTAGAGGAATGGAGTACCTCAGCGGGGGAGACTTTTTCAGCCACTGGTGAGCAAAGCCAGACTTTGAGGCCCGAGGCCCGTTGGGCCCAAACCACCATGGGAGTGGTAGCGATCAAGGCCAAAAACAAGGGGAAAAAAAGAGCTCCTCAAGCCTTCAAAAGTGTTTTCAGAGGTTAACAGCATGAGAATGTTGAACCACCCGAATATTGTGAAACTATGGAGTGATTGACACTGAGGAGACTCTGCTTATAGTAAAGGAGTACCTCAGCGGGGGAGACTTTTTTAGCCACTGGAGTTCTAAGCCAGACTTTGAGGCCCGAGGCCCGTTGGGCCCAAACCACCATGGGAGTGGTAGCGATCGAGGCCAAAAACAAGGAAAAAAAAGAGCTCGTCAAGCCTTCAAAAGTGTTTTCAGAGGTTAACAGCATGAGAATGTTGAACCACCCGAATATTGTGAAACTACTGGACGTGTTTGACACAAGGAGACTCTGCTTATAGTAATGGAGTACCTCAGCGGGGGAGACTTTATCAGCCACTTGCGGCCTAGGCCAGAATTTGAGGCCCGAGGCCAATTCTGCGAGAACCACCATGGGAGTGGTAGCGATCAAGGCCAAAAACAAGGAAAAAAAAGAGCTCCTCAAGCCTTCAAAAGTGTTTTCAGAGGTTAACAGCATGAGATGTTGAACCACCCGAATACTGTGAAACTACTGGAAGTGATTGACACTGAGGAGACTCTGCTTATAGTAATGGAGTACTTCAGCGGGGGAGACTTTTTCAGCCACTGGAGGCCAAAGCCAGAATTTGAGGCCCGAGGCCTGTTCTGCGTGAACCACCATGGGAGTGGAAGCCATCAAGGCCATTAACAAGGCTAAAGAGGGCTTTTCCAGGATCAAGGAATTCTTTTGAGAGGTTAACAGCAGGAGAAGTTTGAACCACCCGGATATTGTGAAACTCCTAGAAGTGATTGACACTGAGGAGACTCTGCTTATAGTAATGGAGTACCTCAGCGGGGGAGACTTTTTCAGCCACTGGTGAGCAAAGCCAGACTTTGAGGCCCGAGGCCCGTTGGGCCCAAACCACCATGGGAGTGGTAGCGATCAAGGCCAAAAACAAGGGGAAAAAAAGAGCTCCTCAAGCCTTCAAAAGTGTTTTCAGAGGTTAACAGCATGAGAATGTTGAACCACCCGAATATTGTGAAACTACTGGATGTGATTGACACTGAGGAGACTCTGCTTATAGTAATGGAGTACCTCAGCGGGGGAGACTTTTTTAGCCACTGGAGTTCTAAGCCAGACTTTGAGGCCCGAGGCCCGTTGGGCCCAAACCACCATGGGAGTGGTAGCGATCGAGGCCAAAAACAAGGAAAAAAAAGAGCTCCTCAAGCCTTCAAAAGTGTTTTCAGAGGTTAACAGCATGAGAATGTTGAACCACCCGAATATTGTGAAACTACTGGACGTGTTTGACACAAGGAGACTCTGCTTATAGTAATGGAGTACCTCAGCGGGGGAGACTTTTTCAGCCACTTGCGGCCTAGGCCAGATTTTGAGGACCGAGGCCTATTCTGCGTGAACCACCATGGGAGTGGTAGCGATCAAGGCCAAAAACAAGGAAAAAAAAGAGCTCCTCAAGCCTTCAAAAGTGTTTTCAGAGGTTAACAGCATGAGAATGTTGAACCACCCGAATATTGTGAAACTACTGGACGTGTTTGACACGAGGAGACTCTGCTTATAGTAATGGAGTACCTCAGCGGGGGAGACTTTTTCAGCCACTTGCGGCCTAGGCCAGATTTTGAGGACCCAGGCCTGTTCTGCGTGAACCACCAGGGAGTGGTAGCCATCAAGGCCATTAACAAGACAAAAGAGCTTCTCCAGGATCAGGAACTCTTTTGAGAGGTTAACAGCATGAGAATGTTGAACCACCCAATATGTGAAACTACTGGAAGTGATTGACACTGAGGAGACTCTGCTTATAGTAATGGAGTACCTCAGCGGGGGAGATTTTTCAGCACTGGAGGCCAAAGCCAGACTTGAGGCCCAGGCCTGTTTGCCCGAACCACCAGGGAGTGATAGCCAGCAAGCCATTAACAAAACAAAAAGAGCCATTAACAAAAAAAAGAGAGCTTCTCCAGGATCAAGGAACTCTTTTGAGAGGTTAACAGCATGAGAATGTTGAACACCCAATATTGTGAAACTACTGGAAGTGATGACAGACTGGAGACTCTGCTTACAGTAATGGAGTACCTCAGCGGGGGAGACTTTTTCAGCCACTTCCGGCCAAAGCCAGATTTTGAGGACCCAGGCCTGTTCTGCCCGAACCACCAGGGAGTTAGCCATCAAGGCCGTTACAAGACAAAAAGAGCTCTTCAGCCTCAAAACTCTTTTCAGAGGTTAACAGCATGAGCATGTTGAACCACCCGAATACTGTGAAACTACTGGAAGTGATTGACACTGAGGAGACTCTGCTGATAGTAATGGAGTACTTCAGCGGGGGAGACTTTTTCAGCCACTGGAGGCCAAAGCCAGAATTTGAGGCCCGAGGCCTGTTCTGCATGAACCACCAGGCGAGTGGAAGCCATCAAGGCCATTAACAAGGCTAAAGAGGCTTTTCCAGGATCAAGGAATTCTTTTGAGAGGTTAACAGCAGGAGAAGTTTGAACCACCCGGATATTGTGAAACTCCTAGAAGTGATTGACACTGAGGAGACTCTTCTTAGAGGAATGGAGTACCTCAGCGGGGGGACTTTTTCAGCCACTGGTGAGCAAAGCCAGACTTTGAGGCCCGAGGCCCGTTGGGCCCAAACCACCATGGGAGTGGTAGCGATCAAGGCCAAAAACAAGGGGAAAAAAAGAGCTCCTCAAGCCTTCAAAAGTGTTTTCAGAGGTTAACAGCATGAGAATGTTGAACCACCCGAATATTGTGAAACTATTGGAGGTGATTGACACTGAGGAGACTCTGCTTATAGTAAAGGAGTACCTCAGCGGGGGAGACTTTTTTAGCCACTGGAGTTCTAAGCCAGACTTTGAGGCCCGAGGCCCGTTGGGCCCAAACCACCATGGGAGTGGTAGCGATCGAGGCCAAAAACAAGGAAAAAAAAGAGCTCGTCAAGCCTTCAAAAGTGTTTTCAGAGGTTAACAGCATGAGAATGTTGAACCACCCGAATATTGTGAAACTACTGGACGTGTTTGACACAAGGAACTCTGCTTATAGTAATGGAGTACCTCAGCGGGGGAGACTTTTTCAGCCACTTGCGGCCTAGGCCAGATTTTGAGGACCGAGGCCTATTCTGCGTGAACCACCATGGGAGTGGTAGCGATCAAGGCCAAAAACAAGGAAAAAAAAGAGCTCCTCAAGCCTTCAAAAGTGTTTTCAGAGGTTAACAGCATGAGAATGTTGAACCACCCGAATATTGTGAAACTACTGGACGTGTTTGACACGAGGAGACTCTGCTTATAGTAATGGAGTACCTCAGCGGGGGAGACTTTTTCAGCCACTTGCGGCCTAGGCCAGATTTTGAGGACCGAGGCCTATTCTGCGTGAACCACCAGGGGTGGTAGCCATCAAGGCCATTAACAAGACAAAAAGAGCTTCTCCAGGATCAGGGAACTCTTTTGAGAGGTTAACAGCATGAGATGTTGAACCACCCAAATATGTGAAACTACTGGAAGTGATTGACACTGAGGAGACTCTGCTTATAGTAATGGAATACCTCAGCGGGGGAGATTTTTCAGACTGGAGGCCAAAGCCAGACTTGAGGCCCAGGCCTGTTTGCCCGAACCACCCGGGAGTGATAGCCAGCAAGCCATTAACAAAACAAAAAGAGCCCATTAACAAAACAAAAGAGAGCTTCTCCAGGATCAAGGAACTCTTTTGAGAGTTAACAGCATGAGAATGTTGAACCACCCGAATATTGTGAAACGACTGGAAGTGATTGACACTGGAGACTCTGCTTACAGTAATGGAGTACCTTAGCGGGGGAGACTTTTTCAGCCACTGACGGCCAAAGCCAGATTTGAGGACCCAGGCCTGTTCTGCCCGAACCACCAGGTGAGACTTAGCCATCAAGGCCGTTACAAAAAAAAGAGCTCTTCAGCCTCAAAATCTTTTCAGAGGTTAACAGCATGAGCATGTTGAACCACCCGAATACTGTGAAACTACTGGAAGTGATTGACACTGAGGAGACTCTGCTGATAGTAATGGAGTACTTCAGCGGGGAGACTTTTTCAGCCACTGGAGGCCAAAGCCAGAATTTGAGGCCCGAGGCCTGTTCTGCATGAACCACCAGGCGAGTGGAAGCCATCAAGGCCATTAACAAGGCTAAAGAGGGCTTTCCAGGATCAAGGAATTCTTTTGAGAGGTTAACAGCAGGAGAAGTTTGAACCACCCGGATATTGTGAAACTCCTAGAAGTGATTGACACTGAGGAGACTCTTCTTAGAGGAATGGAGTACCTCAGCGGGGGGACTTTTTCAGCCACTGGTGAGCAAAGCCAGACTTTGAGGCCCGAGGCCCGTTGGGCCCAAACCACCATGGGAGTGGTAGCGATCAAGGCCAAAAACAAGGGGAAAAAAAGAGCTCCTCAAGCCTTCAAAAGTGTTTTCAGAGGTTAACAGCATGAGAATGTTGAACCACCCGAATATTGTGAAACTATGGAGTGATTGACACTGAGGAGACTCTGCTTATAGTAAAGGAGTACCTCAGCGGGGGAGACTTTTTTAGCCACTGGAGTTCTAAGCCAGACTTTGAGGCCCGAGGCCCGTTGGGCCCTAACCACCATGGGAGTGGTAGCGATCGAGGCCAAAAACAAGGAAAAAAAAGAGCTCGTCAAGCCTTCAAAAGTGTTTTCAGAGGTTAACAGCATGAGAATGTTGAACCACCCGAATATTGTGAAACTACTGGACGTGTTTGACACAAGGAGACTCTGCTTATAGTAATGGAGTACCTCAGCGGGGGAGACTTTCTCAGCCACTTGCGGCCTAGGCCAGATTTTGAGGACCGAGGCCTATTCTGCGTGAACCACCATGGGAGTGGTAGCGATCAAGGCCAAAAACAAGGAAAAAAAAGAGCTCCTCAAGCCTTCAAAAGTGTTTTCAGAGGTTAACAGCATGAGCATGTTGAACCACCCGAATACTGTGAAACTACTGGAAGTGATTGACACTGAGGAGACTCTGCTTATAGTAATGGAGTACTTCAGCGGGGGAGACTTTTTCAGCCACTGGAGGCCAAAGCCAGAATTTGAGGCCCGAGGCCTGTTCTGCGTGAACCACCAGGCGAGTGGAAGCCATCAAGGCCATTAACAAGGCTAAAGAGGCTTTTCCAGGATCAAGGAATTCTTTTGAGAGGTTAACAGCAGAGAAGTTGAACCACCCGGATATTGTGAAACTCTAGAAGTGATTGACACTGAGGAGACTCTTCTTAGAGGAATGGAGTACCTCAGCGGGGGGACTTTTTCAGCCACTGGTGAGCAAAGCCAGACTTTGAGGCCCGAGGCCCGTTGGGCCCAACCACCATGGGAGTGGTAGCGATCAAGGCCAAAACAAGGGAAAAAAAGAGCTCCTCAAGCCTTCAAAAGTGTTTTCAGAGGTTAACAGCATGAGAATGTTGAACCACCCGAATATTGTGAAACTATTGGAGGTGATTGACACTGAGGAGACTCTGCTTATAGTAAAGGAGTACCTCAGCGGGGGAGACTTTTTCAGCCACTGGAGTTCAAAGCCAGACTTTGAGGCCCGAGGCCCGTTGGGCCCAAACCACCATGGGAGTGGTAGCGATCGGGCCAAAAACAAGGAAAAAAAAAGAGCTCTCAAGCCTTCAAAAGTGTTTTCAGAGGTTAACAGCATGAGAATGTTGAACCACCCGAATATTGTGAAACTACTGGACGTGTTGACACAAGGAGACTCTGCTTATAGTAATGGAGTACCTCAGCGGGGGAGACTTTTCAGCCACTTGCGGCCTAGGCCAGATTTTGAGGACCGAGGCCTATTCTGCGTGAACCACCATGGAGTGGTAGCGATCAAGGCCAAAAACAAGGAAAAAAAAGAGCTCCTCAAGCCTTCAAAAGTGTTTTCAGAGGTTAACAGCATGAGAATGTTGAACCACCCGAATATTGTGAAACTACTGGACGTGTTTGACACGAGGAGACTCTGCTTATAGTAATGGAGTACCTCAGCGGGGGAGACTTTTTCAGCCACTTGCGGCCTAGGCCAGATTTGAGGACCGAGGCCTATTCTGCGTGAACCACCAGGGAGTGGTAGCCATCAAGGCCATTAACAAGACAAAAGAGAGCTTCTCCAGGATCAGGAACTCTTTTGAGAGGTTAACAGCATGAGATTGTTGAACCACCCAATATGTGAAACTACTGGAAGTGATTGACACTGAGGAGACTCTGCTTATAGTAATGGAATACCTCAGCGGGGGAGATTTTTCAGACACTGGAGGCCAAAGCCATACTCTGAGGCCGAGGCCTGTTTTGCCCGAACCACCCCGGGAGTGATAGCCAGCAAGCCATTAACAAAACAAAAATCGAGCCCATAACAAAACAAAAGAGAGCTTATCCAGGATCAAGGAACTCTTTTGAGACGTTAACACCATGAGAATGTTGAAACACCCCAATATTGTGAAACGACTGGAAGTGACTGACAGACTGGAGACTCTGCTTACAGTAATGGAGTACCTTAGAGGGGGAGACTTTTTCAGCCACTGACGGCCAAAGCCAGATTTTGAGGACCCAGGCCTGTTCTGCCCGAACCACCAGGTGAGACTTAGCCATCAAGGCCGTTACCAAGACAAAACAGAGCATCTTCAGCCTCCAAAACTCTTTTCAGAGGTTAACAGCATGAGAATGTTGAACCACCCGAATATTGTGAAACTACTGGAGGTGATTGACACTGAGGAGACTCTGCTTATAGTAATGGAGTACCTCAGCGGGGGAGACTTTTTCAGCCACTGGAGGCCAAAGCCAGAATTTGAGGCCCGAGGCCTGTTCTGCATGAACCACCATGGGAGTGGAGCGATCAAGGCCAAACAAGGAAAGAGCTTCAGCCTTCAAAATTTTTAGAGGTTAACAGCATGAGAATGTTGAACCACCCGAATATTGTGAAACTACTGGAAGTGATTGACACTGAGGAGACTCTGCTTAGAGTAATGGAGTACCTCAGCGGGGGGACTTTTTCAGCCACTGGGAGCAAAGCCAGATTTGAGGCCGAGGCCCGTTGGGAAACCACCATGGGAGTGGTAGCGATCAAGGCCAAAAACAAGGAAAAAAAAGAGCTCCTCAAGCCTTCAAAAGTGTTTTCAGAGGTTAACAGCATGAGAATGTTGAACCACCCGAATATTGTGAAACTACTGGAGTGATTGACACTGAGGAGACTCTGCTTATAGTAATGGAGTACCTCAGCGGGGGAGACTTTTTAGCCACTGGAGCTAGCCAGATTTGAGGCCGAGGCCCGTGGGAACCACCATGGGAGTGGTAGCGATCAAGGCCAAAAACAAGGAAAAAAAAGAGCTCCTCAAGCCTTCAAAAGTGTTTTCAGAGGTTAACAGCATGAGAATGTTGAACCACCCGAATATTGTGAAACTACTGGACGTGTTTGACACAAGGAGACTCTGCTTATAGTAATGGAGTACCTCAGCGGGGGAGACTTTTCAGCCACTTGCGGCCTAGGCCAGATTTTGAGGACCGAGGCCTATTCTGCGTGAACCACCATGGGAGTGGTAGCGATCAAGGCCAAAAACAAGGAAAAAAAGAGCTCCTCAAGCCTTCAAAAGTGTTTTCAGAGGTTAACAGCATGAGCATGTTGAACCACCCGAATACTGTGAAACTACTGGAAGTGATTGACACTGAGGAGACTCTGCTGATAGTAATGGAGTACTTCAGCGGGGGAGACTTTTTCAGCCACTGGAGGCCAAAGCCAGAATTTGAGGCCGAGGCCTGTTCTGCGTGAACCACCAGGCGGAGTGGAAGCCATCAAGGCCATTAACAAGGCTAAAGAGGGCTTTTCCAGGATTCAAGAATTCTTTTGAGAGGTTAACAGCAGGAGAAGTTTGAACCACCCCGGATATTGTGAAACTCCTAGAAGTGATGACACTGAGGAGACTCTTCTTAGAGGAATGGAAGTACCTCAGCGGTGGGGACTTTTTCAGCCACTGGTTGAGCAAAGCCAGACTTTGAGGCCCAGAGGCCCGTTGGGCCCAACCACCATGGGAGTGGTAGCGATCAAGGCCAAAAACAAGGGGAAAAAAAGAGCTCCTCAAGCCTTCAAAGTGTTTTCAGAGGTTAACAGCATTGAGAATGTTGAACCACCCGAATATTGTGAAACTATTGGAGGTGATTGACACTGAGGAGACTCTGCTTATAGTAAAGGAGTACCTCAGCGGGGGAGACTTTTTTAGCCACTGGAGTTCTAAGCCAGACTTTGAGGCCGAGGCCCGTTGGGCCCAAACCACCATGGGAGTGGGTAGCGATCAGAGGCCAAAACAAGGGAAAAAAAAGAGCTCCTCAAGCCTTCAAAAGTGTTTTCAGAGGTTAACAGCATGAGAATGTTGAACCACCCGAATATTGTGGAAACTACTGGACGTGTTTGACACAAGGAAACTCTGCTTATAGTAATGGAGTACCTCAGCGGGGGAGACGTTTTTCATGCCACTTGCGGCCTAGGCCAGATTTTGAGGACCGAGGCGCTATTCTGCGTGAACCACCATGGGAGTGGTAGCGATCAAGGCCAAAAAACAAGGAAAAAAAAGAGCTCCTCAAGCCTTCAAAAGTGTTTTCAGAGGTTAACAGCATGAGAATGTTGAACCACCCGAATATTGTGAAACTACTGGACGTGTTTGACACGAGGAGACTCTGCTTATAGTAATGGAGTACCTCAGCGGGGGAGACTTTCTCAGCCACTTGCGGCCTAGGCCAGATTTGAGGACCGAGGGCCTATTCTGCGTGAACCACCAGGGGAGTGGTAGCCATCAAGGCCATTAACAAGACAAAAAGAGAGCTTCTCCAGGATCAGGGAACTCTTTTGAGAGGTTTAACAGCATGAGATTGTTGAACCACCCAAATTATGGTGAAACTACTGGAAGTGATTGACACTGAGTAGACTCTGCTTATAGTAATGGAATACCTCAGCGGGGGAGTATTTTCAGACACTGGAGGCCAAAGCCATACTCTGAGGCCCCAGGCCTGTTTTGCCCGAACCACCCGGGAGTGATAGCCAGCAAGCCCATTAACAAAACAAAAATCGAGCCCATTAACAAAACAAAAGAGAGCTTTCTCCAGGATCAAGGAACTCTTTTGAGACGTTAACACCATGAGAATGTTGAAACACCCCAATATTGTGAAACGACTGGAAGTGACTGACAGACTGGAGACTCTGCTTACAGTAATGGAGTACCTTAGAGGGGGAGACTTTTTCAGCCACTGACGGCCAAAGCCAGATTTTGAGGACCCAGGCCTGTTCTGCCCGAACCACCAGGTGAGACTTAGCCATCAAGGCCGTTACCAAGACAAAACAGAGCATCTTCAGCCTCCAAAACTCTTTTAAGAGGTTAAACATCATGAGCATGTTGAACCACCCGAATACTGTGAAACTACTGGAAGTGATTGACACTGAGGAGACTCTGCTGATAGTAATGGAGTACTTCAGCGGGGGAGACTTTTTCAGCCACTGGAGGCCAAAGCCAGAATTTGAGGCCCGAGGCCTGTTCTGCATGAACCACCAGGCGAGTGGAAGCCATCAAGGCCATTAACAAGGCTAAAGAGGGCTTTTCCAGGATCAAGGAATTCTTTTGAGAGGTTAACAGCAGGAGAAGTTTGAACCACCCGGATATTGTGAAACTCCTAGAAGTGATTGACACTGAGGAGACTCTTCTTAGAGGAATGGAGTACCTCAGCGGGGGGGACTTTTTCAGCCACTGGTGAGCAAAGCCAGACTTTGAGGCCCGAGGCCCGTTGGGCCCAAACCACCATGGGAGTGGTAGCGAATCAAGGCCAAAACAAGGGGAAAAAAAGAGCTCCTCAAGCCTTCAAAAGTGTTTTCAGAGGTTAACAGCATGAGAATGTTGAACACCACCCGAATATTGTGAAAACTATTGGAGGTGATTGACACTGAGGAGACTCTGCTTATAGTAAAGGAGTACTCAGCGGGGGAGACTTTTTTAGCCACTGGAGTTCTAAGCCAGACTTTGAGGCCCGAGGCCCGTTGGGCCCAAACCACCATGGGAGTGGTAGCGATCGAGGCCAAAAAACAAGGAAAAAAAAAGAGCTCGTCAAGCCCCTTCAAAAGTGTTTTTCCAGAGGTTAAGAGCATGAGAATGTTGAACCACCCCGAATATTGTGAAACTACTGGACGTGTTTTGACACAAGGAACTCTGCTTATAGTAATGGAGTAACCTCAGCGGGGGAGACTTTTCAGCCACTTTGCAGCCTAGGCCAGATTTTGAGGACCGAGGCCTATTCTGCGTGAACCCACCATGGGAGTGGTAGCGATCAAGGCCAAAAACAAGGAAAAAAAAGAGCTCCTCAAGCCTTCAAAAGTGTTTTCAGAGGTTAACAGCATGAGAATGTTGAACCACCCGAATATTGTGAAACTACTGGACGTGTTTGACACAAGGAGACTCTGCTTATAGTAATGGAGTACCTCAGCGGGGGAGACTTTTCAGCCACTTGCGGCCTAGGCCAGATTTTGAGGACCGAGGCCTATTCTGCGTGAACCACCATGGGAGTGGTAGCGATCAAGGCCAAAAACAAGGAAAAAAAAGAGCTCCTCAAGCCTTCAAAAGTGTTTTCAGAGGTTAACAGCATGAGATGTTGAACCACCCGAATAGTGAAACTACTGGAAGTGATTGACACTGAGGAGACTCTGCTGATAGTAATGGAGTACTTCAGCGGGGGAGACTTTTTCAGCCACTGGAGGCCAAAGCCAGAATTTGAGGCCCGAGGCCTGTTCTGCGTGAACCACCAGGCGAGTGGAAGCCATCAAGGCCATTAACAAGGCTAAAGAGGGCTTTCAGGATCCAAGGAATTCTTTTGAGAGCGTTAACAGCAGGAGAAGGTTTGAACCACCCGATATTGTGAAACTCCTAGAATGATTGACACTGAGGAGACTCTTCTTAGAGGAATGGAGTACCTCAGCGGGGGGGACTTTTTCAGCCACTGGTGAGCAAAGCCCAGACTTTGAGGCCCGAGGCCCGTTGGGCCCCAAACCACCATGGGAGTGGTAGCGATCAAGGCCCAAAAACAAGGGGAAAAAAAGAGCTCCTCAAGCCTTCAAAAGTGTTTTCAGAGGTTAACAGCATGAGAATGTTGAACCACCCGAACATTGTGAAACTATTGGAGGTGATTGACACTGAGGAGGACTCTGCTTATAGTAAAGGATACCTCAGCAGGGGAGACTTTTTTAGCCACTGGAGTTCTAAGCCAGACTTTGAGGCCCGAGGCCCGTTGGGCCCAAACCACCATGGGAGTGGTAGCGATCGAGGCCAAAAACAAGGAAAAAAAAGAGCTCCTCAAGCCTTCAAAAGTGTTTTCAGAGGTTAACAGCATGAGAATGTTGAACCACCCGAATATTGTGAAACTACTGGACGTGTTTGACACAAGGAGTCTCTGCTTATAGTAATGGAGTACCTCAGCGGGGGAGACTTTCAGCCACTTGCGGCCTAGGCCAGATTTGAGGACCGAGGCCTATTCTGCGTGAACCACCATGGGAGTGGTAGCGATCAAGGCCAAAAACAAGGAAAAAAAGAGCTCCTCAAGCCTTCAAAAGTGTTTTCAGAGGTTAACAGCATGAGAATGTTGAACCACCCGAATATTGTGAAACTACTGGACGTGTTTGACACGAGGAGACTCTGCTTATAGTAATGGAGTACCTCAGCGGGGGAGACTTTTTCAGCCACTTGCGGCCTAGGCCAGATTTTGAGGACCGAGGCCTATTCTGCGTGAACCACCAGGTGAGACTTAGCCATCAAGGCCATTAACAAGACAAAACAGAGCTTCTCAGGATCAGGAACTCTTTTGAGAGGTTAACAGCATGAGAATGTTGAACCACCCAAATATTGTGAAACTACTGGAAGTGATTGACACTGAGGAGACTCTGCTTATAGTAATGGAGTACCTCAGCGGGGGAGACTTTTTCAGCCACTGGAGGCCAAAGCCAGATTTTGAGGCCCCAGGCCTGTTCTGCCCGAACCACCAGGGGAGTGATAGCCAGCAAGCCATTAACAAAACAAAAAGGCCATTAACAAACAAAAGAGAGCTTCTCCAGGATCAAGGAACTCTTTTGAGAGTTAACAGCATGAGATGTTGAACACCCCAATATGTTAAACGACTGGAAGTGACTGACAGACTGGAGACTCTGCTTATAGTAATGGAGTACCTTAGAGGGGGAGACTTTTTCAGCCACTGACGGCCAAAGCCAGATTTTGAGGACCCAGGCCTGTTCTGCCCGAACCACCAGGTGAGACTTAGCCATCAAGGCCGTTACCAAGACAAAACAGAGCATCTTCAGCCTCCAAAACTCTTTTCAGAGGTTAACAGCATGAGCATGTTGAACCACCCGAATACTGTGAAACTACTGGAAGTGATTGACACTGAGGAGACTCTGCTGATAGTAATGGAGTACTTCAGCGGGGGAGACTTTTTCAGCCACTGGAGGCCAAAGCCAGAATTTGAGGCCCGAGGCCTGTTCTGCGTGAACCACCAGGCGAGTGGAAGCCATCAAGGCCATTAACAAGGCTAAAGAGGGCTTTTCCAGGATCAAGGAATTCTTTTGAGAGGTTAACAGCAGGAGAAGTTTGAACCACCCGGATATTGTGAAACTACTAGAAGTGATTGACACTGAGGAGACTCTCTTAGAGGAATGGAGTACCTCAGCGGGGGGACTTTTTCAGCCACTGTGAGCAAAGCCAGACTTTGAGGCCCGAGGCCGTTGGGCCCAAACCACCATGGGAGTGGTAGCGATCAAGGCCAAAAACAAGGGGAAAAAAAGAGCTCCTCAAGCCTTCAAAAGTGTTTTCAGAGGTTAACAGCATGAGAATGTTGAACCACCCGAATATTGTGAAACTATTGGAGTGATTGACACTGAGGAGACTCTGCTTATAGTAAAGGAGTACCTCAGCGGGGAGACTTTTTTAGCCACTGAGTTCTAAGCCAGACTTTGAGGCCCGAGGCCCGTTGGGCCCAAACCACCATGGGAGTGGTAGCGATCGAGGCCAAAAACAAGGAAAAAAAGAGCTCCTCAAGCCTTCAAAAGTGTTTTCAGAGGTTAACAGCATGAGAATGTTGAACCACCCGAATATTGTGAAACTACTGGACGTGTTTGACACAAGGAGACTCTGCTTATAGTAATGGAGTACCTCAGCGGGGGAGACTTTTTCAGCCACTTGGCCTAGGCCAGATTTTGAGGACCGAGGCCTATTCTGCGTGAACCACCATGGGAGTGGTAGCGATCAAGGCCAAAAACAAGGAAAAAAAAGAGCTCCTCAAGCCTTCAAAAGTGTTTTCAGAGGTTAACAGCATGAGAATGTTGAACCACCCGAATATTGTGAAACTACTGGAAGTGATTGACACTGAGGAGACTCTGCTTATAGTAATGGAGTACCTCAGCGGGGGAGACTTTTTCAGCCACTGGAGGCCAAAGCCAGATTTTGAGGCCCGAGGCCTGTTCTGCATGAACCACCAGGGAGTGGAAGCCATCAAGGCCAAACAAGGCTAAAGAGCTCTCAGCCTTCAAAATTGTTTTGAGAGGTTAACAGCATGAGAATGTTGAACCACCCGTATATTGTGAAACTCCTAGAAGTGATTGACACTGAGGAGACTCTTCTTAGAGGAATGGAGTACCTCAGCGGGGGTGACTTTTTCAGCCACTGGTGAGCAAAGCCAGACTTTGAGGCCCGAGGCCTGTTGTGCCAAAACCACCATGGGAGTGGTAGCGATCAAGGCCAAAAACAAGGAAAAAAAAGAGCTCCTCAAGCCTTCAAAAGTGTTTTCAGAGGTTAACAGCATGAGAATGTTGAACCACCCGAATATTGTGAAACTATTGGAGGTGATTGACACTGAGGAGACTCTGCTTATAGTAAAGGAGTACCTCAGCGGGGGAGACTTTTTAGCCACTGGAGTTCTAAGCCAGACTTTGAGGCCCGAGGCCCGTTGGGCCCAAACCACCATGGGAGTGGTAGCGATCAAGGCCAAAAACAAGGAAAAAAAAGAGCTCCTCAAGCCTTCAAAAGTGTTTTCAGAGGTTAACAGCATGAGAATGTTGAACCACCCGAATATTGTGAAACTACTGGACGTGTTTGACACAAGGAGACTCTGCTTATAGTAATGGAGTACCTCAGCGGGGGAGACTTTCTCAGCCACTTGCGGCCTAGGCCAGATTTTGAGGACCGAGGCCTATTCTGCGTGAACCACCATGGGAGTGGTAGCGATCAAGGCCAAAAACAAGGAAAAAAAAGAGCTCCTCAAGCCTTCAAAAGTGTTTTCAGAGGTTAACAGCATGAGCATGTTGAACCACCCGAATACTGTGAAACTACTGGAAGTGATTGACACTGAGGAGACTCTGCTGATAGTAATGGAGTACTTCAGCGGGGGAGACTTTTTCAGCCACTGGAGGCCAAAGCCAGAATTTGAGGCCCGAGGCCTGTTCTGCGTGAACCACCAGGCGAGTGGAAGCCATCAAGGCCATTAACAAGGCTAAAGAGGGCTTTCCAGGATCAAGGAATTCTTTTGAGAGGTTAACAGCGAGAAGTTTGAACCACCCGGATATTGTGAAACTCCTAGAAGTGATTGACACTGAGGAGACTCTTCTTAGAGAATGGAGTACCTCAGCGGGGGGACTTTTTCAGCCACTGGTGTGCAAAGCCAGACTTTGAGGCCCGAGGCCCGTTGGGCCCAAACCACCATGGGAGTGGTAGCGATCAAGGCCAAAAACAAGGGAAAAAAAGAGCTCCTCAAGCCTTCAAAAGTGTTTTCAGAGGTTAACAGCATGAGAATGTTGAACCACCCGAATATTGTGAAACTATTGGAGGTGATTGACACTGAGGAGACTCTGCTTATAGTAAAGGAGTACCTCAGCGGGGGAGACTTTTTTAGCCACTGGAGTTCTAAGCCAGACTTTGAGGCCCGAGGCCCGTTGGGCCCAAACCACCATGGGAGTGGTAGCGATCAAGGCCAAAAACAAGGAAAAAAAGAGCTCGTCAAGCCTTCAAAAGTGTTTTCAGAGGTTAACAGCATGAATGTTGAACCACCCGAATATTGTGAAACTACTGGAGTGTTTGACACAAGGAGACTCTGCTTATAGTAATGGAGTACCTCAGCGGGGGAGACTTTTTCAGCCACTTGAGGCCTAGGCCAGATTTTGAGGACCGAGGCCTTTTCTGCGTTAACCACCATGGGAGTGGTAGCGATCAAGGCCAAAAACAAGGAAAAAAAAGAGCTCAAGCCTTCAAAAGTGTTTTCAGAGGTTAACAGCATGAGAATGTTGAACCACCCGAATATTGTGAAACTACTGGACGTGTTTGACACGAGGAGACTCTGCTTATAGTAATGGAGTACCTCAGCGGGGGAGACTTTTTCAGCCACTTGCGGCCTAGGCCAGATTTTGAGGACCGAGGCCTATTCTGCGTGAACCACCAGGGAGTGGTAGCCATCAAGGCCATTAACAAGAAAAGAGAGCTTCTCCAGGATCAGGAACTCTTTTGAGAGGTTAACAGCATGAGAATGTTGAACCACCCGAATATGTGAAACTACTGGAAGTGATTGACACTGGAGACTCTGCTTATAGTAATGGATACCTCAGCGGGGGAGATTTTTCAGCCACTGGAGGCCAAAGCCATACTTGAGGCCCGAGGCCTGTTTTGCCCGAACCACCCCGGGAGTGATAGCCAGCAAGCCATTAACAAAACAAAAAGGCCATTAACAAAACAAAAGAGAGCTTCTCCAGGATCAAGGAAATCTTTTGAGAGGTTAACAGCATGAGAATGTTGAACACCCAATATTGTGAAACGACTGGAAGTGACTGACAGACTGGAGACTCTGCTTACAGTAATGGAGTACCTCAGGGGGAGACTTTTTCAGCCACTGACGGCCAAAGCCAGATTTGAGGACCCAGGCCTGTTCTGCCCGAACCACCAGGTGAGACTTAGCCATCAAGGCCGTTACAAGACAAAACAGAGCTCTCAGCCTCAAAACTCTTTTCAGAGGTTAACAGCATGAGAATGTTGAACCACCCGAATATTGTGAAACTACTGGAAGTGATTGACACTGAGGAGACTCTGCTATAGTAATGGAGTACCTTCAGCGGGGGAGACTTTTTCAGCCACTGGAGGCCAAAGCCAGATTTGAGGCCCGAGGCCTGTTCTGCATGAACCACCAGGGAGTGGAAGCCATCAAGGCCATTAACAAGGCTAAAGAGCTTTTCCAGGATCAAGGAATTCTTTTGAGAGGTTAACAGCATGAGAAGTTTGAACCACCCGATATTGTGAAACTACTAGAAGTGATTGACACTGAGGAGACTCTTCTTAGAATGGAGTACCTCAGCGGGGGGACTTTTTCAGCCACTTGAGCAAAGCCAGACTTTGAGGCCCGAGGCCCGTTGCCCAAACCACCATGGGAGTGGTAGCGATCAAGGCCAAAAACAAGGAAAAAAAGAGCTCCTCAAGCCTTCAAAAGTGTTTTCAGAGGTTAACAGCATGAGAATGTTGAACCACCCGAATATTGTGAAACTACTGGAGTGATTGACACTGAGGAGACTCTGCTTATAGTAATGGAGTACCTCAGCGGGGGAGACTTTTTCAGCCACTGCGGCCTAGCCAGATTTTGAGGCCCGAGGCCTATTCTGCGTGAACCACCATGGGAGTGGTAGCGATCAAGGCCAAAAACAAGGAAAAAAAGAGCTCTCAAGCCTTCAAAAGTGTTTTCAGAGGTTAACAGCATGAGAATGTTGAACCACCCGAATATTGTGAAACTACTGGAGTGATTGACACTGAGGAGACTCTGCTTATAGTAATGGAGTACTCAGCGGGGGAGACTTTTTCAGCCACTGGAGGCCAAGCCAGAATTTGAGGCCCGAGGCCTGTTCTGCGTGAACCACCAGGGAGTGGTAGCGATCAAGGCCAAACAAGGAAAAAAGAGCTCCAGATCAAAATTCTTTTCAGAGGTTAACAGCATGAGAATTTGAACCACCCGAATATTGTGAAACTCTAGAGTGATTGACACTGAGGAGACTCTCTATAGTAATGGAGTACCTCAGCGGGGGAGACTTTTTCAGCCACTTGAGCAAAGCCAGACTTTGAGGCCCGAGGCCGTTGGGCCCAAACCACCATGGAGTGGTAGCGATCAAGGCCAAAAACAAGGAAAAAAAGAGCTCCTCAAGCCTTCAAAAGTGTTTTCAGAGGTTAACAGCATGAGAATGTTGAACCACCCGAATATTGTGAAACTACTGGAGTGATTGACACTGAGGAGACTCTGCTTATAGTAATGGAGTACCTCAGCGGGGGAGACTTTTTCAGCCACTTGCGGCCTAGGCCAGATTTTGAGGCCCGAGGCCCGTTGGGCCCAAACCACCATGGGAGTGGTAGCGATCAAGGCCAAAAACAAGGAAAAAAAAGAGCTCTCAAGCCTTCAAAAGTGTTTTCAGAGGTTAACAGCATGAGAATGTTGAACCACCCGAATATTGTGAAACTACTGGACGTGTTTGACACAAGGAGACTCTGCTTATAGTAATGGAGTACCTCAGCGGGGGAGACTTTTTCAGCCACTGCGGCCTAGCCAGATTTTGAGGACCGAGGCCTTCTTGAACCACCATGGGAGTGGTAGCGATCAAGGCCAAAAACAAGGAAAAAAAAGAGCTCCTCAAGCCTTCAAAAGTGTTTTCAGAGGTTAACAGCATGAGAATGTTGAACCACCCGAATATTGTGAAACTACTGGACGTGTTTGACACAAGGAGACTCTGCTTATAGTAATGGAGTACCTCAGCGGGGGAGACTTTTTCAGCCACTTGCGGCCTAGCCAGATTTTGAGGACCGAGGCCTATTCTGCGTGAACCACCATGGGAGTGGTAGCGATCAAGGCCAAAAACAAGGAAAAAAAGAGCTCCTCAAGCCTTCAAAAGTGTTTTCAGAGGTTAACAGCATGAGAATGTTGAACCACCCGAATATTGTGAAACTACTGGAAGTGATTGACACTGAGGAGACTCTGCTATAGTAATGGAGTACTCAGCGGGGGAGACTTTTTCAGCCACTGGAGGCCAAAGCCAGATTTGAGGCCCGAGGCCTTTCTGCATGAACCACCAGGGAGTGGAAGCATCAAGGCCAAACAAGGCTAAAGAGCTTCAGGATCAAGGAATTCTTTTGAGAGGTTAACAGCATGAGAATTTGAACCACCCGATATTGTGAAACTCCTAGAAGTGATTGACACTGAGGAGACTCTTAGAGAATGGAGTACCTCAGCGGGGGGACTTTTTCAGCCACTGTGAGCAAAGCCAGACTTTGAGGCCCGAGGCCCGTTGGGCCCAAACCACCATGGGAGTGGTAGCGATCAAGGCCAAAAACAAGGAAAAAAAGAGCTCCTCAAGCCTTCAAAAGTGTTTTCAGAGGTTAACAGCATGAGAATGTTGAACCACCCGAATATTGTGAAACTACTGGAGTGATTGACACTGAGGAGACTCTGCTTATAGTAATGGAGTACCTCAGCGGGGGTGACTTTTTCAGCCACTGGAGCCTAAGCCAGATTTGAGGCCCGAGGCCGTTGGGCCCAAACCACCATGGGAGTGGTAGCGATCAAGGCCAAACAAGGAAAAAAAGAGCTCTCAAGCCTTCAAAAGTGTTTTCAGAGGTTAACAGCATGAGAATGTTGAACCACCCGAATATTGTGAAACTACTGGAGTGATTGACACTGAGGAGACTCTGCTTATAGTAATGGAGTACCTCAGCGGGGGAGACTTTTTCAGCCACTGGACCAAAGCCAGATTTTGAGGCCCGAGGCCTGTTCTGCGTGAACCACCATGGGAGTGGTAGCATCAAGGCCAAAAACAAGGAAAAAAAAGAGCTCCTCAAGCCTTCAAAGTGTTTTCAGAGGTTAACAGCATGAGAATGTTGAACCACCCGAATATTGTGAAACTACTGGAAGTGATTGACACTGAGGAGACTCTGCTTATAGTAATGGAGTACCTCAGCGGGGGAGACTTTTTCAGCCACTTGCGGCCTAGGCCAGATTTTGAGGACCGAGGCCTTCTGCGTGAACCACCAGGGAGTGGTAGCCATCAAGGCCATTAACAAGACAAAAGAGAGCTTCTCCAGGATCAGGAACTCTTTTGAGAGGTTAACAGCATGAGAATGTTGAACCACCCAATATGTGAAACTACTGGAAGTGATTGACACTGAGAGACTCTGCTTATAGTAATGGAGTACCTCAGCGGGGGAGATTTTTCAGCCACTGGAGGCCAAAGCCAGACTTGAGGCCCAGGCCTGTTTGCCCGAACCACCGGGAGTGTAGCCAGCAAGCCATTAACAAAACAAGGCCATTAACAAAAAAAAGAGCTCTCCAGATCAAGGAACTCTTTTGAGAGGTTAACAGCATGAGAATGTTGAACCACCCAATATTGTGAAACGACTGGAAGTGACTGACACTGGAGACTCTGCTTATAGTAATGGAGTACCTAGCGGGGGAGACTTTTTCAGCCACTGACGGCCAAAGCCAGATTTTGAGGCCCGAGGCCTGTTCTGCCCGAACCACCAGGTGAGTTAGCATCAAGGCCAACAAGGAAAAAGAGCTCTTCAGCCTTCAAAACTTTTCAGAGGTTAACAGCATGAGAATGTTGAACCACCCGAATATTGTGAAACTACTGGAAGTGATTGACACTGAGGAGACTCTGCTTATAGTAATGGAGTACCTCAGCGGGGGAGACTTTTTCAGCCACTGGAGGCCAAAGCCAGATTTGAGGCCCGAGGCCTGTCTGCGTGAACCACCAGGGAGTGGTAGCGATCAAGGCCAAACAAGGAAAAAAA